>NW_006400124.1:1522328-1522960 GCF_000299155.1 Elephantulus edwardii
TAATATCTTTTGTTTTCCTCCTTTTTTCCTCCATGTCAGATGAGTAGTCTGCCTCTGTCAAAACAAGGCTTAAAGGGTGACACATGTCATACAGAAGTATGAGCACCCAGTCATCAAGCTCATGAACCGGAAAAGCTTTCCTCCTGCCTAATTGTGTTTTCCAAGGACTGTTTCCTCCTGAAAATATGCCCAAAGTCTGTGAGATGACGTTTCACCATCCTTGCCCATAAGGAGCGCTCTGTTCCTCCTCCAAGACAGATTCATGTGTTCCCGTGGCAGTCCACGAGTGTTCAGTCCTCTCCTCCAACGCTACAGGTCCAAAGGCGTTGATTCCTCCTCTGTCATCCTCATTCATACTCCAACTCTCAGGCGCACAAGAAGCAACTAAAAATTCCCAGGCTAACAAAGCGGGCTGGGAGAGGGGGATGAAAGGGGAGGGAGGAAAAGATGCAACAATGAAGGAATTAAACACACACACACACACACACACAAAACACCGATGGTTTTGGTGGTTTGAATCCACCAGCAGGTTCTCAGGACAAGGTTGAGCAACTTCCTCCCATGTAACTTTGTGCCTCTGCAACCCTTGAGGGTCAGCCAGGAGGCGATTTCGACTCAAAAGCATACATAAG
>NW_006400124.1:1523250-1524957 GCF_000299155.1 Elephantulus edwardii
AATATTATTATTATTCATTTTAATGAAAGTTTACAGAGACTTAGGGTTTCCATTCATTCACTGTTGCACTTTTCTCCCTACCCAACCCTTCCCCCAGTTCGTTCTTCTCTTTGAAAAGTAAAAGAAAAATTATATCATTGTTATACAGTCCCTCCCCCACCAAGTCCACTCCACTATGCAGCCTTCGTTCCGGACTCCCATCATGGCAATAACACCTAATCCTATATCTCTTTTAAGCAGTTCTCGCCCTCATCTGTTTCAATGCAGTATACATTATTTATCCCCTCTTTCTCAGTTTCCCTCCAACCCCGATGTCAGTCCTGTTTTACAACAGTGGCACTATGCAGTATTTGTCCTTTTGTGACTGAGATATTTTGCTCAGCATAATTCACTCCAGGCCAGGGTCACCCATTTTCAATATTTCATGAGTTCCTTGTTTTTCAATGCAGCATAGTATTCTACTGTGTAAATATACCAGAACTTCTCTATCCATTCATTTGTTGATGGGCACTTAAGTTGTTTCCAACTCTTTGCTACTGTGAACAAAGCCACGGTAAACATGGGTGTGCATATATCTGCTTGGGTGGTGGGCACCTTAGTCCTTAAACTGACATCCTTACTCTTTAACACATTAACAAGGTCCTTGACAGCAGATTTTCCCAGTGCAACAAGTCTTTTGCTTTCTTGATTACTGCTGCCGTTGGTGCTGACTGTGGATCCAAGTAAGATGAAATCATTGACAATTTTGCCCTTTTCACCTTCTATCATGATGTTGTCATGGGTGAAGGTTTTTGTTTCCTTGATATAGAGCCAGAATAGACTCATGAAAAAGGCCAGGCTTAGGAAGCTCTGGTGGCCTAGTGACAAGACGCTTTACTGCAATCCCAGAGGTATGCGGTTCAAATCCACTAGATGCTCTGCTGGAGAAGGAGGGGCAATCTCCTCCTGTACCTGTCGGATCTGATTTGATGGTACACATGCAAAATAATAATTAAAAAAAGACCAGGCTTTCTGGTCTGATAGAGACTGGTGGAGTGCTGAGATGACGGTTCAGTCACCCTTCAGGCCTAGATGTACGTTCGCTCCTCTGACTAAAAGGAAGAGAAGGAAACCAAGAACACAGCCCGGGGAGCCCTGAGGGCGGCCCTGCTCTGCACGCGGGACCAGGCAGCACGACTCCTGTTCCCCTGACTGCTGGTACCAAGTGTACTGGTTGTGGACCCAAGGACGGTGATCATCGACAGCAGTCTCGATCTTTTCTCCATCTGTCATGATATTCCCTGTAGGTCCACTGGTAAGGACTTTCGCTTTCTTGACACCACGATGCCATCCATATTGAAGATTGTGATGTTTGATCTTCTGCAGCAAATGCTTCAAGTCCCCCTCACTTTCAGCAATCAAGGCTGTGTCATCTTCATAACATAGGTTATTGATGAGTCTTCCTCCTATCCTGATGCCACATTCTTCTTCAGAGAGTCCAGCTTGTCAAATCATTTCCTCAGCATACACAATGAATCGGTATGGAGTGAGGATACAACCCTGATGAACAGCCTTCTTCATTTTAAATCATCTAGCGCAGGAGGGGAAGACCCTCTATGAGATTGACCGATTCGGTGACTGGGGTAATCGGGATGGGTGTGTCAGAGGCAGTGCGGTTGGCGCAGGATAGAGCAGGGTTTAGGGCTGTTGTACATAGGGTCGCTATGA
>NW_006400124.1:1526751-1536300 GCF_000299155.1 Elephantulus edwardii
GATTTGACGGTACACTCACACAAAAATAATAAAATTTAAAAAATAAAATTAAAAAAGTATCTTAAGATGCACACCCATGTTTATCACGGCTTTGTTCACAACAGCAAAGAGTTGGAAACAACCTGAGTGCCCATCAACAAACAAATGGATAGAGAAGCTCTGGTATATTCACACAATGGAGTAGTACGCTGCATTGAAAAACAAGGAACTCATAAAATATTATACAAAATGGGTGACATTAGGTTGAGTAAAATATCTCAGTCACAAAAGGACAAATACTGACTGCATGGTGCCACTGTTGTAAAATGGAACTGACATCAGGGTTGGGGGGAGACTGAGAAAAATAATGTATACTGCATTGAAACAGATGAGAAAGAAAACCTGTTCAAAAGGGATATATGATTAGGTATTATTGTCCTGACAGGAGTACAGAACGAAGGATGCGTAGTGGAGCGACCCTGAGGGGAAGAATTGTAAAACAATGAGGGAACTTTTATTTTTCAAAGAGAAGAGCAGATTGGGAGGAAGGCGTGGACAGGGAGAAAAATGCAACAATAAATGAATGGAAATCCAAAGTCTCTGTAAACTTTCATTAAAATTAATTTTAAAAAATGATTAAGAAAAGAAAAAACAAACACAAACATCTTTCCTAGAGCCTAAAAAAAGAGAGAGCCCAGCCTCCTGACATACTAAATTCCAACTTTCAGTCTTCATAATCGTGAGGAAATAAATGTTTGTTCTTTAAAACAAACAAACAAACAAAAATTTATCTTAAAAATAGGTTTGAAGCATCGAACATCAATGATCAAAGACCAGATGAGTTGTGGGATGACATCAATATTTATTTTATTTTATTTCTTTATTTTTTGAGTGTACCGTCAAATCAGATCTGACTGACACAGGAGGAGATTGTTCCTCCTTCTCCAGCAGAGCATCTGGTGGATTCGAACCGTGTACCTCTGAGATTGCAGTGCAGCTTCTTGCCACTAGGCCACCAGAGCTCGCCTGGGATGACATCAAGGATATGATTCATGAAGAGAAGAAAAGGTCCTTACAAAGACAGAGGAGAAATACAAACCAAAACGGATGTCAGCAAAGACTCTGAAAATTGCATTAGAGAGTTAAGAAGCCAAAACAAAAGGAAGAGAGGCTGAAGTAAAAGAGCTGAACAGAAGATGTCAAAGATAAACTCAAGAAGATTGTCACGGAATGTGCAGAGGACTAGGATTGGAGAAGAGAAAGGGAAGAACTCGCTCAGTATTTCTCAAGCTGAAAGAACTGAAAAATTAATTCAAGCGTCAAGTTAAGCTTAAAGATGGGCCACGTAAAGATGGGCAAAATCTTGAATGATCCAGGAAGCATCAAAGGAAGATGAAATACAAAACTCTTGGAGCTCTCTTAAAAATGGACCCAGAAAAACGCGGCGTCAGGATTGGAGGAAGACTCAACACCAACTTGCATTATGCAGATGACACACCTTGCTTGTAGAAAGAGAAGTGAGCTTGAAGCCCCTACTGCAGATCAGAGACTCCAGCCTTCCATGTGGATTACATCTCAATATCAAGAAAACAAGTGCTTAGGAAGAAAGGCCTGGCAATCCACTTGCAGAAACCCGGGCCTTGAAACCCTAGGGAGCACAGTTTGCTACTCTAGAGGCTGGCTGTTTGATTCTCTGGAACGTGGTTCAGGGTCTGGCCAGCCTTCATCTGAGAAGCCCATTGTCAGAGCCTGGCTCTGTAGGGCAGGGGTGGCTGGTGAGAGGCCTGGGCCGTGGACCAGAGGTCAGCAGATGCTTTGACAGCACAGTCCTGGGGCTGCTTTCCACAGCCTTTATAGGACAGGTGAAGCTACACCCCAGGGAGACCAGCACGGAGCCCCCGCAGCTGTGGACCAGATATCGCACTTTCTCCAATGACCACAGACACTTGGATCAACGTGGTGTCCTGAAAGATCAACAGAGGAAGAGGGAGAGTCAGAGGGGAGAACAGGAGGCTCACGGCCCCTTTGCCTTGAGGAAGTAGATGGTGCCCGGCTCTTGACTGCACATTTTGATCAAAGATTTAAAAAAAAACCAACAACAACAACTGTGATCCAAAGGGAGAAAACACAGACCAGAATTTCCAGTTCTGGAGGAATCTGGGTAAAACCTCAAACTACTGCCCTGAGGGAAACTAAACAAAAGATGTCCATCCCGGGAGTCTTGCTAAAACAACCATGTCTTCCTCAATTGGTGGGCAAGATCGGCCTCCAGCATTCTGCCCCTTAACTATCTCCCTGGGATCAGGGAGACCTCAGCAACTTGAGAGATTAGACAAGAAACGCAGGGACCACGAGCATATGTCCGTGGGGGAGGGGAGCAGCGGAAAGGGGAGCAGGGATGTGGAGCCTCCGGAAAAATGCCTTTCAGGGGACATTCCCCGCAGAAGCGTGGGACAGAAACGTGGGATTGGTGCCTGTTCTCCTGTGTGTGTTAAGAACAACAAAATGAAATTCTCACCACTGGACCAATTGGCAGCATCAGGATGGATGGTGAAGAGATTGAGATTGTTCACAGCTTTAGTTTGCTCAGCTCCACAGTCAACAGTCTTGCACCAGCAGCCAGGAAATTAAAAGGCGCATTGCCATGGGAAAGTTAGGGACCTCTCCAAAGTGCTGAAGAGCAATGGTGTCTCTCTGGAGACTAAGGTGCATCTGATACAGGCCATGGTCTTCACAATCACTTGTTATGCGTCAGAGAGTTGAACAATGACCAAGGAGGATAGAAGGAGAATTGATGCCTTTGAGCTGTGGTGCTGGAGAAGAATATTGAGAATACCATGGACTGCTAGGAAAACAAACAGATTTGTCCTGGAAAGGGTTAAACCGGGTGGCTCCTTGGAGGCAAGGATTCTGAGGCTCCGTCTAACATACTTTGGACATGTTGTGAGGAGAGACTGGTCCTTGGAGAGGGACATCATGCTTGGGAGGGTGGAGGGACAGCACAGGAGAGGAAGGCCCTCTATGAGGTGGATTGATTCAGTGACTGGGATAATTGGGATGGGAGTGTCAGAGACAGTGCAATTGGCACAGGACAGAGCAGAGTTTAGGGCTGTTGTACATAGGGTTGCTATGAGTTGCAAGCGACTCGATGGCACATAACAACAACAACAAACAAATTAAGACTGGTGGTTGGAACTCACCCGGAGCAGAGCGGAGGAGAGGCCTGGTGACCCGACTCTGCAGAGACAACAGCAGAGAAAACCCTGTAACACGAGGAGTCGTTCCTCAGTGGCAGTGGTTTGGGGGTGACTCTATAGAATGCAGCTGCCTCGTAGGTTCCCTTGTTGTCATGTTTGTAGGAGAAGATTGCCAGAGCCAAGGTTGGCTTTGAACCGACGGCCTTGCCTCATTGACCCCGCTGTCCTCTGTGGTGAGTGGCCTGCACCTCTGCAGACGCACCCCGGGCCCCAGGTGGAGGCCAGTAGACCTCGGTGGTGGGTGGGTGGACAGAGGTGGAAGGCCCCAGGCCCTGGCCCTCAGTCGCTCTCCCCCATGCTGGAAACAGGAAACATGTCAGCAGGCAGCCCCCTGCAAGCAGAGGACCCACATCCTTGGGGGGCCTGTGGAGCCCTGAGCAGCTGCTGGGACATGAGCTGGGTCGGGTTGGGGGCCTGGGCCCCCAGTCTGCCCCCCCAGGGAGGCTCCTTCCTGGAGTTTTCTGGGCCAAAGGTCCCTGACAGCAAAAGCAGCTACATCCTGCCCTGCCCCTCCCACCGGGTCCACAAGACCAGCCACACCAAGTCCTGGCCTGGACAGGGGTGCTGGGTGTCCCCCAGTGCCCTGTGGGGGGCGATCCTACTTACAGGAAGGGGCAGGGAAATGAGGAGACTCAGAGGAAGGAGGTAACTGGCTCTCTCAAGGTCACCCAAGGGGGATGTGACCTTGAGCCCATGCCCTTGACTCTCGGGGATCCCAAGGCCAGAGGAGGTCAGGAGAGGGAATCCCGAAGGTCAGAGGTGGCCGAGCCAGGGACACCACACCGGATGTGGCACAGACATCTCCCTCTCTGTCTGTCCTCTGTCCCTCCCTCTTGTCCCCTGGGCCTTCTCGGGGTCGGGCATCTCTATCCCTCTGTGGCGTCTCTCTCTGTGTCCTTCTCTCTCTCTCTGTAGTGTCTGTCTCTCCCTTTGTCCTCTGTCCCTCTGTATCCCTCTCTTGCCATCCCCTGCACCTTTCTCTGTCCTGTTGTCCTTCTGTCTCTGTTCCTCTCTGCCCACTCTCTGTCCTCTGTTCCTCCATCTCTCTTGGTCCCTCTGTCTATCCCTTCATCTCTCTGTCCCTCTGCTCCTCTGCTCTCTGTCCTTCTTTCTGTCCCTCTCTGCCTCGTCTACGTCCTCAGTCCCTCTCTCTCTCTCTCTCCTTCTCTCTGCCCCTCCTCTGTCCTCTGTCCCCCTCTCTTCTTTCTCTGAAAGTGAAACCGGTGACACTGAAGTGAAACCGAAGCCACTGCCCAGCAGCCGAGCCTGCAGAGAGAGCGAGCTGAGAGGCGAGGTCTCGGCCACCAGCCCACGTGGCAGCAGGCAGGACCCAGAGGAACCGCCCTTCCATTGCGGTGATTTTAAAAAAAGAAAGGAAGCACCAGGGACTGGGCAGGGGCCAGGCCATAGTGGCTGCCCTGTTCTCCCCGCCCCTGACCCTCCCTGAAGCTGTGGGGTCCCCACTCCACGGTAGGCACTGCTCCTGGGGGACAGAGCTGTGCTTGGTAATCTGGAGGGGCCCTGGGGAAAGGCCCATCCTGGTGGTTCCCAGAGGGCACCCAGAGGGCACCAGGCAGCCTCAGGCCCTGGGAAGTGGCGGAGGGTCTGCCAAGCGGAGAGGGGCTTTGGAGCAGTGCTGACTCACAGGGAGCCATGTGACCGAATTCAACAACGTGTGACAGTGTCCTAGGCTGCCTCCATCCAGAGGAGACCCCCCACCTGGGGTGTAACAGTGGGCTGGAGTGCTGCAGCCCCTGAGGTGATGCTGTGGGACCGAGCAGGGTGGCCTTCTGTCCAAGTCAGAGCTGACCCACGCCTCCCGACAACAGCAACAATAGTTTGCAGCAGCCAACTGCCAGGTCTTTCTTCCGTGGAACCTCTCTGTGAGTGGGTTCGAACTACCAGCCTCTTCAATAGCATCCATTGCTTAGCTGTCGCATCACCGTCACCTAGTCTGTTCTTCTCAGAGCCCAGTGAGGCGAGAAGCGAGCGGGTGCGGCTGAAGCTGAACCCAGGCCGGGCTCCCTCCTCGCCCCTGCAGACCTTCTCTGGGGTGGGGCGCCCTGTGCTCTGTGGGGTGATGAACAGCATCCCTGACTCCCATCAGATTCAAGCTCACTTAAACCACACTTGTGTCTGGGCGCCCCCAGTGTCCCCTGGTGAGAGCCCCTGACCCCCAAGAGACTGGGTCCCACTGTCCTCGTCCTCTGGCCACCTGTCATCATTGGATGCTGCCCACACTGAGTGGGGAGGAGAAGGAAGGGGGCGCAGAGGTGGAGGGTCCCCCAGTTTACACCTTCGGACCCAACAGTGTGAATTCCAGTGTGTAGTGTGATGTGAGATTGGGATCAAACTCAGTACGCTTTCCCCAAATGATGAGTTCAGGACACAATCACCACTTCCCCCCCCCACCCCCAGCTTTGAGGCCTAATCAAATTCCCTCAGCCAGGCTGAGCCAAGCCCAAAACTAGGCCAGTCCAGACCAGAGTCCTGCCTGAACTCTGGAGGCAGCTGGGGTCAGCAAGCAACCTGAAAACGAGGGGGTTTGAGGGCTGGTGGAGCACTCAGGGGGAGAGCAGAGCCAGGGGCAGATCAGCAGGGAGGTTCAGACAGGACGCACCCATCGGACAGATGGGAATACTGAGCTTTGGAGGGGGTGAGGTGCAGATGCAGCATCAAGACGGCATCCCTTTTTTCTATCTTCTAGGTCAGAACTAGCGGGGTCTCTTGAATGAGTTGTCGTCGCCCCCAGGCTCCCAACCACCAATTCAGGGATACCAGAGGTGTCTGCATTAGAAGACCGTTCTCTCAGGAGGTCCTGGGAAGGTTCTAGAAGGTCAGCGAGTAAGAAGAAGACTCTCAACGTGATGGGTTGACGTAGTGGCTCACACACACAGCAGGCGTGGTGAGGCTGGTGCAGGGCCGGTCAGCGTTCCTTCTGTCCGACGTGGGTTCCTGCGACCTGGGATCCACTAACGACAGCAGCCGGGGGAGGTTACGGGGTGAAGAGAGGGCTCAGGCGGGTGTGGCCCTGGGGTACCCTCCCGGCAGGACTTACACCCTGACTGGCCACTCTGAGGTGGGCAGGGTATGTGTTAGCTCTGCCTCCGGGCTATCGAAGAATTGCCCATCTGTCCCCGTGTCCTGCTGCGGGCCAGCGTGGTGCTGGAAGCAACGTCACCAGCAGAGGACCCCATGGTGGACAGATTTCAGCAGAGTTCAGAATAAGACTAGGAAGAAAGGCCTGGTGATCTAATTCTGTAAACCAGTCAGTGAGAACCCTGTGTGTGTACCCCGCTGTGGGGTTGATGCTGAGATAGCAACTCCCTATCCATCTTCCAAGGCTGTAAAGACATCTTTTATTATTATTGTGATTTTTAAAAAGATTTTTAAATTTTATTATTTTGTGTGTGTGTGTACTGTCAAATCGGATCTGACTGGTACAGGAGGAGATGGCCCCTCCTTCTCCAGCAGAGCGTCTGGTGGATTCAAACCGTGCATCTCTGGGATTGCAGTGCAGCTTCTTGCCACTAGGCCACCAGAGCTCGCCTATTATTGTGATTCTAACAAAAGTTTACGGAAAATTTGGATTTTTCTTTCATTCATTGTCCAGTTTCCTCCCTCCTCCTTCCCCAGTCCACTTTGCAAGGCACCTCTTATTCCAGAGTGTTGTCATGCATATAGCATCTAACCATAGATGCCTTTTAAGCAGTTCTTTCCCCCATATGTTCCAATACTATTGTGTTACAGTGTTCACTGTCTATCCACTCTTTTCCTAGTTTCCCCCCAACCTCCTATGTCAGCCCTGTTTTGTAACAGCCGTGTTGTGCAGCATTTGTCCTTTTTGAGACAGAGATATTTCACTCAGCATAATGTCCTCCAGGCTCCCCTACATTGTGTAATGTTTTACGAGTTCACTGTGTGAATGTACCACAGTTTTTCCTATCCATTTGTTTGTTGACGGGCCCTTGGGTTGCTTCCGTCTCTTTGCTATTGTGAATAATGCAGCAATAAACATGGGTGTGCATTGTAAATACATCTTCATGGGAGGTGAAGGTCCATCTTTCCCAAGTAACAGCTGGTGGATTTGAACCGCTGACCTTGCAATTAAAGCCCAAACATTGGACACTAAGCTACCTATAAAACATTTCCTCACTGTTGTGGTCACAACTGACTCTTTGCTGGCTGTTCAGGGGTTTTCTAGAGGCTGTAAATGACGTGAGAGGAATCTGTCCATCTCTCCCCCGTGGAGAGGCTGGTAGATTTGAACCATGTGCCTTTGGATTGGTAGCGCAGCTCCTTCCTCACTAGGCCGTCATTCTCCAGTTGTGTTGGTTGCAGGTGCTGTTGAATTGCGTATGGCCCATGACGACCCTGGGAACAACAGCCCTGAACCCCGTCCTCTCCTGTGCCATTCTCACCACCTCTGACACACCTGAGCCCAGGCTGGAGTCGCTGCCAATCCACCCGGATGAGGGTCTTCCTCTCCTTTGCCGACCCTCCACCTTTCCAAGCATCACGTCCCTCTGCCAGGAACAGCCTCTCCTAGCAATATGTCCAAAGGATGTGAGGTGAGGCTTCAACATCTTTGTCCCCAAGGAGCATTTTCTCCAAGACATATTAGGCAGTCACTGCAGTATTCAGTGCTCTCCTCAGCACCAGAGCTCCTGAAAATCCCAGAGAGTACAGGACACTGGGGCATGTTGTCAGAAAAGGATGCCATGTTTGGGGAAATGGAGGGCTGGGCAGGTGAGGGAGCCCCCCAGCGAAATGGACTGAGACACGGAAGCCAGCATAGAGACCACTGTGAAGATGGCCCAGGTGGGGCTGCGTTCCCTGGGGCCTGACAGGAAGTGGAGGGCATGGAAGCGAGGATAAGGGACAGCTACCAGAGGGGAGTCAGCAGCCGGGGAGCTGAGAGTTTAGGTTCTGGGGTGCAGACAGGGGACCACTCAGAAAGGGAGGCTAAGGAAGGCTGGCAGCACCACCAGTGCCACCCCAGATGAGCAGAGAGACTGCTGAGCTCGCGCGTGTTCAGGGAGCCCTGGTGGCACAAAAGGCGGTGGTTCAAACCCACCAGCCGCTCCAAGGGTGGAAGGTGCAGTCATCTGCTCCTGAGAAGATGGACACACTTGGAAACCCGTGGGCAGGTCTGTGCTGTCCTGCAGGGCTGTGGAGTCAGAATCGCCCCAGCGACGGTGGATCTCGGACGTTACCAGGTTGGTGTATGGTCTCTTCTGTACCTTCTCAGTAACAGAATAATTGAAAAATAAATACTTAAAAATGAGCAGGCGGGGGGCTTCTGGCAGCACCTTTGATCTTTGTGCTCACGTATGAATTCCAGTCTGTGGGCATTTCTTGAGGACCTTTGGTATGCGGTGTCCCTGAGCTCAAAATTAGCCAGGTGCTTCCGTGAAGTCTCAGCAGAACTGAAGGAGGTTGGTGCCAGAGACTGAGAAGACATTGTGGGTTCCATGTCCCTGTGGTTGTAGGTGGCTGTTCTTCCTTCTTGGATGCTGTCGCTGGTCCCTGTGGATGTAGGTGGCTGTTTCTCTCTCTGATGCTGTACTTGTCCCTGTGTTTATAGGTGACTATCCTTCCTTCTCTGATGTTGTCACTCGTCCCTGTGGTTGTAGCTGACTGTCCTGCCTTCTTGGATGCTGTCACTCGTCCCTGTGGTTGTAGATGGCTGTTCCTCCTTCTCGGATGCTGTACTCATCCTTGTCATGGTAGGTGGCTGTTCCTCTTTCTCTGACGCTGTCACTCGTCCCTGTGGTTGTAGGTGACTATTCTTCCTTCTCTGATGCTGTCACTCGTCCCTGTGTTTGTAGGTGACTGTCCTTTCTCTTCTGATTCTGTCGCTGGTCCCTGTGGTTGTAGGTGGCAGTTCCTCTTTCTTTTTTTTTTTTTACTGGTCAAGGTCTTGTCTTTATTGGTAGTTCTGAATTGTAATGATTACAGTGGACTTGCGTGACTATACAAGCAATAAAATCAGCCAGCTATGTTTTTACACCATCGTTTCACACAAAAGCAGATAAATACCAGAATGCTTAATTCCTATTTTAAAAAATTCCTAAGGGCATATGGCAGAATAATGCCTGGGGGAGGGGGTCACTGGAAAGAATATGCATAAATAAAGAATTTCTTACATCAAAAAAGTTCAAGAATCACAAAATCTGCAGAAGCTTGGTATAATCAAATACTGCAGTACTGATTTAATCAGTATAAAATCGAAAGAGCTTTAGATCTGTAATAAAAATTCAAATTTGGGGAAGGGCAAACTTTAAAACAGCAGCCAGTAGAGAGGGGAAAG
>NW_006400124.1:1538300-1543316 GCF_000299155.1 Elephantulus edwardii
CTCAATTCTCCGCTTAGCTTTGTCATAAGCCCTTTCTTCTTTACTTCGATCATCTTCAGAGTCATATTCAGATTCTGAGCTCATTTCTTTACTTGGTTTTTTATCTAAAGTTTTTGCTGTATCTTTTCCATCTGACACCTTTTCATCTTCTTCATCACCTTCACTGCCTTCACTTTCTCCTTCTTATTCTTCCTCTTCTTCACTGTCTTCTTCTTCTTCCTCATCTTCTTCCTCCTCTTCTTGCTCAAGGTTTTCTTTAACTTCTATATGCACCGTATTTCCTTCTTTTTCTCTTTCCTCATCACTGGCCATTGCTTCCCAATCATCTAACCCACCATCCTCAGCTTCTTCTTCCTCTTCTGGTTCAACAGGAGGTAGTGTCTCTTCTTTGTCAGGTACACCCTGTTCAACAACTTGAATAGCAGCACTTAATTCTATTGGTTCTGACACTTTATTTTCTAGATGTTGTGCTTTTTTCTTTTTTTTATCTTCATAAATTGGCCTTTTCTTTGGCAAAGAGTCTTTTGATGGCACTTCAACACCTGTCTTCACTCTTGTTTTTCTGTTTCTTCCCCATTGCGTGTCAGCGGTACTCGCGGCCTCGACCTCTTCCTGCGCTCTGTCACAGCCCCACTGTCTCCCAGCCGACTTTGATTTCCACTCGGCTTCGTCCCCTCCGCGCTGCCGCCTCTCGCACCCGGCTCTCTACAGAACCGCGCACTGGGACAGGGCACATATGGTGTGAGAGGTGAGTGCTTAAAGAGGTAAAAGGCACAGGCTTCATTGATATTGATGCACTCTGCGCCTAGTTCCTCTTTCTCTGATGCTGTCACTTGTCCCTGTGTTTGTAGGTGACTGTCCTTCCTCCTCTGACGCTGTCACTCGGCCCTGTGGTTGTAGATGGCTGTTCCTCCTGGGATGTTGTCAATTCTGACTCACTTCCAGCAAAGGGATTTGTTGATTAGACTTGGAGTTCGTTTTCTTTGTTACATTAACAAGGCCGTATTAGTGGAAGGTGTGACCTAAATCAATCTATTTTGTGATATGAAAGAACAGATAAAACGAGCAAAGCCAGCCAGCTCAGATGGAAGAGAAGTCTGATTGGTTGGGTTGTTTTCATTGCCATTAAGGTGTAACCGACTCCTCGCTGCTACTCCAGCAGGTTTTCAGAGGCTGTAAATCACAGGAGAGGGGCCTGCCTACCTTCCTGCCTCGGAACAGCTGGTTCTCGCACCGCTGCCTTGGTGACACACCGCCTTGCTACCAGGCCACCAGAGTTCCAGGACAGATACAGGCTCTAGACTCGCCAAGGAAGCAAGGAAGAGCAGCTAGGAGGGGTGAGGACCTTCCCCCACGGTGACAGAGAGAGCCGAAGCCTGGAACTGGGGCCCTGAACCCACACTTGGAGTCTCCCTGCGATGACAGCCATGCTGGTTCATTAGAGCCCCCCGCCCCCCACGGGTTTCCTCGCCCAGCAGCACTGGAGGGCTAAGACCCAGCTGACCGCAACTTTTTATGTCATTAAAGAAAGAAATCTTTCATTTTGGAGGCATCTCAGATTTACAGGAAACCTGGGAAGATACTGCAGAAGTTCACATACACCCTTCACCCCTAAAGAAACAGCGGGTTGTGTTGAGCTGCCCCGTAGGTGAGATTTCATCTTGTTGTGCGTGGGGGTCATTATAAGCCGAGTCCAGCTCAGTGGCACCTGCTGCCAACAACAACAACAACAACAGTCACTACAGAGCAGGCCACCTCATGGTTCTCTCAGGAGATGCCCGGGGTTCGAACTGGTGGCCTTTGGGTTATCAGCCACACACTTTCACCATCATGCCAACAGGCCTCCTCTTTGCCTTGTTTCCTCTGTGCCATCCTCTCCGTGCCTCCAGGCTCCAGCCCGCTGTGTCAGTTCACCTCCTGCGGGGTCTCCTCTGTCCCCCTGACTCTCTCCTTTACTCAGCATGCTGTCCTTCTCCAGGGACCGGCCCCTTCTCACAGCATGCCCAAAGTCTCCGCACCTTGCTTCCAAGGAGCATTCTGCATTTCTCCAGGACAGATTTGTTTATTCCCTTGCCAGTTCATGCGATGCTCGATTTTCTTCACTAATGCCCCAATTTGAAGGCACTTATTCTTCTCTGATCTTCCCTATTCATTGTCCGGCTTTCACACGAATATGAAGTGATTGAAAAATACCATGTCATCGGACAGATGCATGTTAGTCTTCAAGGCGACAGCTTTGCTTCTGAATCCTTTCAAGAGATCTTTTGCAGCAGATGTATGTTGTGTAAAATCCACATTCTGATGAACCCTGCTAGGTGGTGGTCTTCCATCCATTCAAGCTGCTGTGCGCCCCTGATCCCTCCCAGAGGGTTTGATCCACCCCAGGGAAGACTTTTCCCTCCACCAAGCAGGCACTCCTCATTTTTCCTTTTGAAGGAATTAATAAAACTTTCCAGCTTTTTTAAAAAATAGTGTTTTATCTGTGTTTATCCTGAAGTAAGTTGCTATTGCTGTGTGACGTCCAGTGGGAACTGCTGACCCTCCAGCAGCCTTTCAGAGGCAGTAATTTGCACGGGAAGAGATTTGCTGGTGGATTTGAACCCTGTGCCTTTGGGGTTTTGTGGAGCCTCTTTGCTGGGTGTGTGAGGCCACGGATCTTTTGGGAGGGGCTGCCTCCTCTTTTGTCCCTAAAACAGTTGATAGGTTCATACCACGAACCTCCTGATGGTCCGTCCAATGTGTGTGCGCTGCGCCACCAGGACTCCTTTGAGCCCATACACGTGGGACACAACACTGCCCAGTCCTGCTCTGTCCCCAGTAAGGGACTGCCCTGACCCATAGAGTTTCCACTGACTCATGACTGAAGCTGTTTTCCAGGCCTTTCTTCCAAGCTCATCTATCTTTGTCCTTCCAGCATCCTAGCAACCCATATGCCTCCACTGACAGAGTGGTGGCTGTGCGTGAGTGCACAGGCCGGGAATCAAACCCAGGTCTGCTGCATGGAAGGCAATAGGTCTGCTGCAGAGTCAAACCCAACATGCACATCACCAACATGCACATCGTCTCTGCCTTGACGAGCGAACTGGGAGGGAGGTTGGGCAGGGAGAAAAGTGCAACAATGAATGAATGGAGGTCCAAAGTCTCTGTAAACTTTGATTACAATTAATTAAAAAAATATAAGAAAGAAAAAAGAAAACGAATCTCTGCCTTTGGGTTGTGGGGTTGGAGAAGAGTACTGAGCGCCCTTGACCGCCCAGAGAACAAAGGAGTCTGTCCTGGAGAAAGTGCGGCCAGGCTGCAGGACGCAGGACGGGGAGAGCGCGTCGCACATACACGGGGCATGTGGTCAGGACGGGGCGTCCCGGGGGGGTGGGGGGAACCATCGTGCTGGAAAGGTGGAGGGTCAGCAAAGGCAAGGACGACCCTGCAGGACACGCGCTGACACGGTGGCCGTAGGATCCAGCATGGCGGAGGTGGTGAGGCTGCACAGACAGGGCAGCCTTCAGGTCGGCTGTTCACAGACCTGCCGTGAGCCCTGGTCTAACGACAACATCACAAACGTGAACTGGCCCTGGGCATCGAGCAGCCTTGCCCGCACACCTGCCCACGGTGACGTTTGTAAGAACTGGGGCGTAATCCGCACCCTGGAGTGCCAACCTCTCGTTGGTCTTTCATTCTCAAAGCTGAGCCCGTCCCATTGTCCAACCTTAGAACTGGAACAGAAGCCCTGGAACAGAACCCTGAGGGCCCCCCACCCCTGCAGCCTCTCCCAGACCCCACGTCTGGGCCGGGACAGGCGGCAGCCGATCAGTGTGGTGTCACGACACTCACTGTCCAGTTGGGCTCTGTTAGCTTCACTGCCTCTCTCAAGGTCCTGCCGTGTCACCGTGCACACAAGGCCTTCACCTCTCGCGGGGGGCCAGTCCGTCACCAGCCCCTCTTCCCACGGACATCTCTCAGCCAAACCACCTCACATGCTGCTTGTTGATGCTGCCCAGGTTTCACTGGAACTTCCAGACCAAGATGGGCTAGGAAGAAAGGCCTGGTGATCACGTCTGGAAATCAGCCTTGAAAACCCAGGGGTCACTGATACCCAATCGTCAAACAATCGCAGGACCATACGTCATTCTGTTGGGCACGGGCTCTCTGTGAGGCTTCTCAACAGCTGAGAACAAGAATCTGTAGAAAACAAATAATTGTAGCAATGATTCCTGGTTGTGGAAATCCAAATTTGCTGTTTCTCTGCAATGCAAGTGACCTTTCCCATGTCTGATTCGGTTGTTATTATTATGTACTCATTCCAACATTTCTTATTTGCCTGTCTACATTTGTAGGGGGTTCCAGGGCCCTGGTGAGTAGGGAGCTCTGGTGGCCTACTGGTAAAAAGCTGCGCTGCAATCCCAAGGGCACACAGTTCAAATCCACCAGCTGCTCCATGAGAGAAAGATGGGCATTCTTCTTCTGTGCAATTTAGTGCCTCTGAGAACCTGCTGGAGGGCGAGCTATGAGTTGGTTCTGACTTGACAACACCAACAATGAGTAGGGAGTTGTACAGCCAACCCAAAGGTGGGCAGTTCAAATCCACTCGGTGCCCTGCTTGAGACAATTGGTCAGTCTTTTCTCCTGAGCTTTACAGCCTCCGAAAACCCACTAGAGGGTCAGTTCTGAATCGGTTCTGACTTGAACAGCAGCAATAAGAGTTATATAAGGAACATGATGGCTTAGTGGTAATGAGTTGCACCACCAACCCATACTGCACATGGTTCAAACCCACCCACTGCTTTGTGGTAGAAAGAGGGTCTGTTTCCTGCTGTGGAATTTATAGCCTCTGAAAATCAGTGAAAAGTCAGTTCTGGCTTGATGACCAGAGAGTGGTATGTCTTTCACTAGAGGTGATGGTAGCACCTTTCTGGTTTCCTCTTCACTTGTTTAGCTCAACTCTTTGACAGATTTTCTTTTTTTTTTTTCTATAATTATATTTTATTAATTTTCATAAACATTTACAGAGATTTTGGG
>NW_006400124.1:1545443-1555984 GCF_000299155.1 Elephantulus edwardii
GGCTCTGTATTCTTTTTGTCACGGTAGAGAAAGCCAACTGATTTTTGTATGTTGATCTTGTATCCTGCTACTTTGCTGAATTGGTCAACTACGCTCTTTGACAGATTTTCATTCCAAGACCCTTGTGGCAAGAAGCTGCACTGCAATCCCAGAGGCGCACGGTTCAAATCCACCAGATGCTCTGCCCGGGAAGGAGGGACAATCTCCTCATGTACCAGTCAGATCTGATTTGACGGTACACACACATAAAAATAATTAAAAAAAACCAAAGACCCTTGGTACTGCTCCTGTGTCCAGACCACTGTCCCCTGTATCCAGAGCACTGTCTCCATGTCCAGATCACTGTCCCTTCTGTCCAGAGCACTCTCTGCCTGTCGCTGTCATTCTGAGTAGCCAGGAGTCCATGAGTGGATGAGAAAATATGGTCCATCCAGACTGCAGACTGACCCCCACCACAGAGAGGAGTGAGACTGTGACATGCGCTGACCCAAAGGAGACTCGAAACTCGACACCGAGTGGAAGAACGCAGACACTGAAGGGCGGACATGGTCTGATGCCACTTCCATGGACCGTCTTCAGTGGACCACAGAGGAGGAGGGCATGCGGTGGTTGTTTTGTGGGTACAGAGGTCCTCTGGAGAGAAGGAAGACATTTGAAAATCAGTAGTGGTGATGGTTGTACATCTTAATAAATGTGGTTTATGTCAATAAATTTGTATGTTGTTGTTGTTGTGTACCGTAGAGCCAGAACCGACCCATAGCTGACCCTCCAGCGTGTTTTCAGAAGCCGTTAATCGTAGGAGAAGAGACTGTCCACCCTTCTGTGGAGCAGCTGGTGGTTTCCAACTGCGTGCCTTCGGGATTGCAGTGCAGCTTCTTGCCACTAGGCCACCAGAGCTCCCAATTTGAATAAGTAACAATGTTGAAATGACAAAGTTTTGTTTCACATAGTGTTGATTTTTCTGTTATAATGTTGTCTGTCGAGTCAACAATTCAGTGACCCCCGTGAGCAGGTCAGGACTTTGTCCTCTCTGCACCATCCCCCGTTAGAACGCCCTCCTTGCCCACTGTTGCAGTCCCTGTAGGAAATCCATCCTGGCGAGGGTCTTCTTCTCTTCTTCTGACCCTCCCCGCCTTTCCCAGCATGACGCCTTTTCCCAAGCACTCATGCCTCCTGACCACATGTCCAAAGTATGTGAAATGAAGTTTCAACGACCTTAGCTTTAAGGAGCACTTCCAAGAAAATATTCATCGGTTCTTCTGACAGTCTATGGGGCATTCAGTAATAAAAGACATCAGTTTTCTGTCATCCTTATTTATTGTCCAACTTTTAGATGCAAAGGAAGCGGTTGAAAAGACCATGGTAACAACAGGCCTGAATGAGAGGCACACTGCAAAGAGGACTGGCAGGAGGGGAGGGAGGGAGGTAACTGTGCAACAGTGAATGAACAGTCAAAAAAACAAATTGAGCTGGGGGAGGGGGATGGGAGGGAGAGGGGTTAAAAATGTGCAGCAGTGAATGAATTAAAATCTAACTTTTCTATAAACTTTTGTTAAAATCACAATTAAAATATAAAATGTGTTAAAAAGAAAGAATTACAAATTCAAATATTTATTAATCAAACAAAACAAAGACCATGGCTTGGATCAGGTGCACCTTAGTCTTTTTTTCCCCTTTTTAAAAAAAATTTATTTCATTTTATTTTATTATTTTGTGTGTGTGTGCGGTCAAATCATATCTGACTGGTACAGGAGATTTCTCCGTCTTCTCCAGCAAAGCATTCGGTGGATTTGAACTGTGTATCTCTGAGATTGCAGTGCAGCTTCTTGCCACTAGGCCACCAGAGCTCCCTTCCCCCCCCTTTTTTTTTAAATTACAGAATTGTTAGATTCTTTTTTATTGTATTATTTTTACGTGTACCGTCAAATCAGATCTGACTGGTACAGGAGGAGATTGCCCCTCCTTCTCCAGCAGAGCATCTGGTGGATTTGAACCGTGTACCTCTGGGATTGCAGTGCAGCGTCTTGCCACTAGGCCACCAGAGCTCCCTCTTTTTCCCCTTTTTAAATTGAGATTTTTTTAATGAGAATTTATAGAGAACTTGCACTTCCATTCATTCATTGTTGCACATTTTCCTCCCTGCCTCCTCCCCTTTTTAAGGTAAAAAAGTAAAGATAGATTTATTAGCAAATTATATCCCAAAGAGATAGACCTCACTCTCTGAAAGGAAATATGGAGGAGAAGCTGCACCTTAGTCTTTAAACTGTCATCCTTGCTCTTAAGCACTTTGGATAGATCCTTGACAGCAGATTTTCCCAATGCAGCACATCTTTCATTTCTTGACTGCCATTGGTTTGTGTTGTTGTTGTTAGGTGTTGTCGAGTTGAGGACAACTCATAGCACTGCTATGAGCAACAGATCTGAACCTTGTCTTGTCCTGTGCCAGCCTCACAATCCCTGACACACTCGAGCCCATTGCTACTGTCACCGTGTCAATCCACCTGATTGGGAGTCTTCCGCTCCTTCACCATCCCCCCACCTTCCCAACCATGATGTTCTGCTCCAAAGCACAGCCTCTCCCAGCAACATGTCCAAAGTGTATGAAATGAAGCTGTGCTGTCTTTGCCTCCAAGAAGCTCTCTGGCTGCACCTGTTTGTTCTTTTGGCCGTCCATGGGATGTTCAGTATCCTTCTCCAACAGAACCACAGTTGAAAGGCATCAATTCTCCTTCTGTAGTCTTTATTAATTGTCCAGCTCTCAGAAGTAATAGAAAAGATCATGGCCTGAATCGGGTACCCCTTAGTCTTCAAACAGACATCATTGCTCCTCATTTATTTGGAGAGAGCCTGATGGTAAGTTTTCCCAAGGTAATATGTCTCCTGATCTCCTGACTGTTGGTACCAAGTGTATTTATTGATTGTGGATCCAAGGAAGAGGAAGTCGTTGTTGATGGTTTGTGCACATATGTAAAAATAGTTTTGAAAGTGGTTAGATGGCAAACTTTTTACTACTAAAAATGTTACTACAGTAAACATTGTAAAAAGCCGTTCCGTGAATTTTTTTGCTTCTTCCCGGCACTGATTAGCATCTGAGAGCCTTGTATTTATTGGTAGACTTGCCTGTTAGCATTATCTTCACCTAGACCACAAGATCCAGCCCATTTTGGGCCAATGAATCAACGAGATAGGGCGAGGCCCTGGAGGCCCCATCTGACAGGGTTTGTTAGTTTTGCAGATTCCCAGGCCGACCAACTGTCAGATAGAATGTTCGAGACCTGTCCTGGGTTCCATGTCTAGCTCAAGCAGGCCTGGTCTCTAGAACCTGGCATTTTTAAAGCCAGATTGCCCCACCCGAGGCTCTCTCTCTCTCTCTCAGTCATTTCCCCAAGGATGCCGATGCACATCCCCAAAGGTTATGTGCAGACTCTTTTTTCCCCCTTATTTTTAAAAAATTAATTTTAATGAAAGTTTACAGAGTTAGGGTTTCCAGTAATTCGTTGTTGCACTTTTCTTCCTGCCCACCCCCTCCCCCCAATTCATTCTTCTTGAAAAGAAAAACTCTTTCATTGTTATGCAATCCCTCCCTCCAAGTCCACTCCATTATGCAGCCTCCACTATGAAGCCTTCGTTCTGGACTCCTGTCATGACAATAATACCAAATCATATATCCCTTTTAAACAGTTCTCTTCCTCATCTGTTTCAATGCAATATACATCTTTCTTCCCCTCCTTCTCTGTCTTTCCTCAACCCCAATGTCAGTCCTGTTTTACAACAGCGGCCCTATGCAATATTTGTCCTTTTTAAGATATTTCACTCAGTATAAGTGTAGACTCTTTCAACATTCTGGGCAGTGGTCACTTGGGCCTGAGGCCCCGGATGTACCTTGGCTGAGGGAAGCCCCAAGTTCTTCTCATGACCTGATGAGAACAGTCAATCCTAGATGGTAATCCCACATTTCTGAGGACACCCCACAACTTGTCCCAGAAGTCTGTGGGAGTTATAGGTAAACTGGGGTGCTGCACTAGAATACCATTGTATGAGGGGTTCAGCCACTCTCCCATGGGCTGTGGTCAGCTAGGCATGGTCTGGACAGTGGTCAGCAGCGAGCTCTGGGAAAATAACCACAGGGACCAGACTTGGAGAAACCATTTGGCCCCAGGACCCTCCTCCCTTGGCACTCCAGGAGATCAGGGAACTGAGGGCATGAAACCCTGGCTCTGCCAATGAGCCACCAGGGTGCCACCTCACAGTCTGCCTGGAAACCACCGCCCTGCTCTGTGCTCTGAGGGTGACCTGCACGGGTGTGCTAGTTGTGTGTGCATATACTGTGCCTGCATGTTAATATACATGTTGTGTGTACATGTGAATGCAGGCATGCAGTATGTACCTGCACACAAGCACACACGTGTGTGTACAAGTATGAATGCAGCATGTATATATGTGTGAGCACATGCACGCAACGTGTACTTGCACGTGCATGCACACACGTGTGTTGTATGAGCATGAATGTCTGTCACGTGTACATGTGTGATCTAGTCAGTACATGTACACATGCATGTGCTGTTGTGTACCTGCATGTGTGTATGTTGCTTTTACCTGTGAGAACATGTGTGCTCACACACGTGAGCATGTGTGTGCTGCATGTACCTATGCATGTTTGCACACGTGTGCTGATTTTCCTGTGAGAATGTGTGTGCACGTATGGCGCATTGTATGTGCATGGGCTTTCACATACATCTGGATGTGCACATACGTGTGAGCATGTGTGTGTGCGTGTGTACAGCGTGTATGTGTGTCGCAGGAAGAACCTCAGACTCTAAAGGCCTGAACTCACAAGAGGTAGTTTGTGCATAATATGCACGCGTGGGTGTGTACAGGTGCACCTGTACATGCGTGTACTGTGTATACATGTGTCTATGCACGAACGTGTGTGTACACATAGGTATGTGTAGGCATGTACTTACATGTGTGCACACATACATGTCTGTATGTGTATACCGTGTGTGTACGTCCATGGAAGCCACGGTGGGAGACGGGTTTGCTGATTACATGCATCTGATATATACAAACACCATGTAGTTAACCCTGCCCCCCCCCGGCAACCCCATGTGTGCAGAGCGGAGCTGCTCCTCGATGGTTTCAGGGCTGTGACCTTTCAGAACTGGGCAGCCAGTCCTGTCTCTCGAGGCGTCCTGGGTGGGTTTGAACTGCCAGCCTCCCAGCTAACGGTTAAGCTCATAACCACACACCACACACATAAACACACACACACACACGCATGAACCAAGTCATTTCCCCAGCCACCGAGTCAGTTCTTACAGCGACCCTCCCTCCTGTTTCGGAGCCGGTGGGTCTCTACAGGAAGAGACCGCCCATCTTTCTTCCAAAGAGAGGCTGTTGGATTTGAACCGCTGTCCTTCTGGTTAGCATGCTGATATATTATACCCTACTGGCTGATGCCGCCACCTTGGGTCTCAGCCTGCCCACACCACCAATTAAACAGCGTGTTGCTTAAAAAAAATGTGTTATACCCTGCGCCACCCGGGGTCCTTGTAGATGGGGACACACGCATAAGTTTTTTGTAAATCTTGGATTTTTTTAATAACCAAGTAATGATCTTTCGGTATAGTTGCGCACGTTTCCAGTTGGTCATTGAGAGATAATTCACATACAATACAATCCAGCCTTTTCAAGCGTAGAACGCGGTTGGTTTTAATACCTGCAAGTTGGGGAGCGACCTTCCCACTTGCAGATTCCAGCCCGCCCCAGCGGAGCCCCGCCCCAGACGTAGCCCCGCCCCTCTGACTCAGCCCCGCCCCGACGGCACTCGCCCCGCCCCCAGGCTCTGCCTACTTCTAGTGACTTTCTGGGTTCAGATTTGCCTGTTCCGGACAATTCGCGTTGATGAGGGATCAAACGCGAATGTCTTTTCGTGTGCAGCTTCTCCCGCAGCATGATGCTTTCAAAATCCATGCAGGTGGAAGCCGATTCTAATCTTCCCCTTACCTTATCGATTTATAGGTAATCTATAGGTGATAGAACACCTGTCCTATCTACAATCTTCTCTCCCCAGGCATTGGCTGATAGACACTGGGGCTGTTCTACCATCTGGCTATTGTGAAGAACTGCTGCGAACCGTTGTGCACACGTTTTTGTGTGGACCCATGTTTGCAATGTCTCCTTTCAGAAGTTTGTAGGTTATTTGCAACTAAGGGTCAGACAGGTTAAGCTGCCTGCCCAAGGGCATATAGTAACTTCATCTTTCCTACTACATTAGGGTTTAAGAGCCTATCTAGTTGAATGGATGAGCAGTCTATGCAAGCAATGGAATATTACTCGGCCATAAATTAATGTCTCCCGGATGCACAGTGCCCCGGGGATGAATCTTCACACACAATCCTTAGAGAAGTGGACAAAAGGATTCACACTGCATTTTTTAAAAATCAAGCAGAAACCAGCGGTCACCAGAGGTGAGGCCAGTGACTTGACCTAGAGGTGGACCAACATCAGTCTGTCCCCAAAGGACAATACTGAATGACAAAGGTTGCATAACTTGGAGAATGTCACCAATGTCACTAGGCTGTACCAGTAGAAATGGGTGACTTGGGGAGGATTTGGTTTTGTCTATTTCCACTGCAATGAGGGAGAGAGAGGAAGATAGGGAGGGAGGGAGCGAGAGAAACAGAGAGAATGAATTATCTTTTTAGATATAATTTTTGGAAGTAAGGAGAAGCAGGGGCGAAGGGTAGGAGAAGTAGGACAAAGCAGCCTGTCCCCTATTCTGTTTCCATTATGCGGGTGAGGATGGAGAGGAAGAAGAGGTTATGGCTTGGCATTACTCCAGGGGTCTTCTGTCCAACCCATTTCCTCTGGGAGGGCCCAGAGCCAGGTGGACTCAGTGTCTTTCTTCATTATCCCCATCTGGGCCTCAGTTTCCTCAGCTGAATAAAGGAGAGTCTTAATCCCTACTTCTTAGGCCTTGATGAAGGTGGTGGTTGTTAAGGGCCAGTGAGTACCTCTCATAGCAACACTACGAACCACAGATCTGAACTCTGTCCTATCCTGTGCCATCCTCATTATCACTGGTACACTGGAGCCCATGACTGCAGTCACTGTGTCCGTCCATGTCAATAAAGGTCTTCCTCTCTTTTATTGACCTTCAACCATTCCAAACATGAGGTCCTTTTCCAAGGAATAGTCTCTCCTAAAAAACATGCCCAAAGTATAGGAGATGAAGCTTCACATCCTTGTCTCCAGGGAGTACTTGGGCTACATTTTACCCGAAACAGACCTGTTTGTTCCGTTGGCAGTCCATGGGTCACCCAGCCCTCTTTCCCAACACCACAACTCAAAGGCACCTACTTATGTGCATGATGAGGGTTCAATTAAGATATTCTTTGGTGGGGCAAAGGAGCCCCTGGGTGGCATAATGGTGAACAGGATAGACTGCTAACTGAAAGACTGGCAGTTTAAGTTTATCCAGAGGCACCTTGGAAGAAAGGCCTGGCGATCCACTCCTGAAAAAAAAAAAACAAACCAAAAAACCCCAACGCAGCCATTGTAACTTTTTGGACCAGTGATGCTCCTGGTTGTTTCCAACTCATAGCAACGGGTTACTACTCAAGCATCGGTGTCCTCATCACTACAACAGCAACGCCATTCCTTCCATGTTGCAGCGCTGTGTCTTCAGGCCATTCCCACTCATGGCGACCCAAGGTGACAAAGTGGCATCATCCCTGAGGGGTTTCTTGGCTGTGATCTTTATGGAAGCATATGCTCACGTTGGCTCCTGCAAAGCCACTGGGTAGGTCTGAACCACCAACCTTTCAATAAGTACCACCACCATCATCACAATAACAACACAATTAGGCGTTACAGTGGACAAAACCCAGTCTTCCTGTCTGCAGTGCAGGCCACCTACTAGGTACTCAGTATCTGCAGCAATATGCCGGGAAGGGAGGAAGGGGAAACTGAGGCACCTCCAGCAAGGAAGGGAGGAAACTGACCCTAGGCACAGAAGTCATTCAACACATGCAAAGGCCCCTACTGAGTCAGGTGTCCACGGTACACAAACACTGGCCTTTTGTGCAGGATCTCAGGCTGCGGACACACGAAGGGAAACTGAGTCACCAGGAACGCTGAAATCGGAAATCCTAGGAGGTGAGGGCATTCAAGGCTAGGGCCCAGTTTGTCATCTGACCGAGCCCAGGCACAGAGGTGAGGGCTCAGGGCCCTGCTTCCCGTTGAACTCCAGCGCTGGTGGAACCGTGGTTTCAGGAAGAGGAGCTTATAACCCAGGCGGGGTCCTCAGAGCAAAGTCCGGGTTCCACCCTCAGCCCGGACCTGCTGCCTCTCCTCCGGCCTCTCCCCATTCGTTCGCGCTGGGCCAGGATCGTGGGGGCCTGGGGCCCCTCGCTTTTCCTCCAGGGGGCCGCTCCGCACTCCCCTTGAAGCCAAATTACGAGGATAAACTCCCAAAGCCCATACAACCCGTTTGGCACTTGAAAGGCGCTTTTTATACGTTGCGCGGGAAGGTAATAAGGTGAAGGGGCGAAGAAAGCTTTGAAGTCCGTGGAGGACGGACTGGGTCAATCTCGCCCATCGCACGGGCAGTTTGTTTTTCTGGAAGGTAAAGTGGAACTGTAGTAATTAATAATAATAATAACAACAACAGTAATTTTTGTGCATAAAATGACAACGAGATTCGATGGCTGAAGGGAGGTAAAGAGGACCCGGGACAGAGCCAGCCACAGCTAGGAGTTCAATAAGGGGCAGTGTAAAGCTGTACCAGACTGAGGGAGAGAGCAAGGGGAAACTGAGGCAGCTGTGGACACCAGCAGACGCTCCCCGGCGCCTACTGTGTGCAGTGGGCGGGCGGCCCGGCCGGGCCGAGCTGTTCTCAGCACTAGTCCCCTCCTCCCCTCCCCCGTCCCCCGCCGGACCTCTCCCACGACCGGGGAGGAAGTGGGAGAAATAGCCAGGCAGAAAAAAAAAAAAAAAAGTTAGGCCGAGCCAACGCCTCCCCACTCCCCACCTCCGCCCCTCCCAAGCCACGCAGACCCTGGCGGGAGCGGCCCGCAGAACCCCGGCGTCCGGGCCGGGTCCCCTGGCTCGCCCAGCAGCCCGCAGTTGGGTAGGGGCACTTGGCCAAGCGGGGGGAAAACTAGCGCCCTCCCGCCCCTCGACAACCCCTTCCCCCCTACGCCCCTGGCGCAGCGGGAGGAGACACTCCTTTATATAATCGCGGGAGGGCAGGTTGGCCATGGCACTGAGGGCGCCCCGGCGCGCCCAAGCCGTCGTTCGACAGCTCGCCTCGGCTCCCTCGCGCAGCCGGGGAAACTGAGGCCCGCCGCGGCCGCACCCCCCGGCTCGCGGGCCGACCCGCCGCGCCCCACGTCCGCGCGCGTCCTCGCGGTGCGCACAGCCCTCCCCGCCCCCGCTGCCACCCTGCCACGCCCCGGGCGTCGGGGGCACAGCCCGAGCCCCCCCCACACCCCGCCCGCCGCAGAGGCTGGGGGCCTGTTTATCTGCAGGCCCCCACCCCCCTCCGCCCCAGGGGGCCCGCTCCCCCCGTGCCCCGGGCAGCTCTGGGGCCAGATAAGCTGGCTACCTGGCACGGCGCCGCGGCGCGGGGCGGAGAGGTCAGAGGAGGGGGGTGCGCCGGGGGCGGGCCGGACCCCCCCCCAACTTGACAAAACCTACTAGCCGCCCGGGCTCCCCGGCGCAGCGGGTGAAGCCCCACGGGAGGGCAGAGACGTGGCAAGAGGGGACCTGCCGAGCCTGTTCCAGGCTCCGAGCCGGCCGGGGGGGCGGGCTGGGCGCGGTGGGGGGGGCTGGCGGCTGCGGCACCTTTAAGACAAGGGAGGACCCCTCTTGCCCTCGGAGAAACCAGGAAGGGAGTCGCGAGCATCATACGGGGCTTTGGCTGTACTGTACAGTTACTGTAGGGGCAGTGACGCCGCCGCCGCCGGAGCGAGCGAGGCGCAGCGCGAGGGGAAGCCGAGCGAACGAGCGCCCAGACCCCGGAGGCCAGCCGCCCGGAACCCAGTCCCCACCCCGGCCCCGGCCCCACGCGCCCCGGCCCGGCCCCGCGAGGTAAGTGGGCGCCCAGCGCGGCCTCTGGGACCTGTGCAGGCGGGGACGCGCCGGGGGCGCTGCGCCCACCCTGTCCTCTGCGGAGGGGAGATCCAGGGACCGTCCGCAAGTTTCCGAGGAGGGGCTGGCGGCTGCCAGCTGCTCGGGGGCTGGAGGAGCCCTGGATCCGGGGCGCGGGGAGGGGGCGCCGCCTGGGAGGGGCGATTGGGGGCGAAGTGCAGGGGCTTGTGCGCCAGCCCCCCCCTCCCGAGTGCATGGCTTTTCGGGGCGCGCGAGGAGCGGGGGAGGGGAAGCGGGGCTGCACTGAGGATGGGGGGGAGCCGGCGCGGGGACGGAGGGGGGCGCGTCGCGTGCTAAGTTTGCATCTGGGTGAGGGGGACGCTCGCGCCCCCCGGGGGCCTATTCGGTGCTGCGTGCATACGTTGGAGTTGGCCGGGATTGAGCTT
>NW_006400124.1:1556749-1572332 GCF_000299155.1 Elephantulus edwardii
CGCGGGCAGCGCGGCGCGGGCCGGGACTGCGCGCTGCGGCCGGTGCGGGGGAGGGGGCCGCTTCCTGCCCCCTCCCGGCCTGAGTCAGCCCCGGGTGGGGGGACCAGCCGGGCCCCTTGCCTGCCCGCGCGACCTGGTCCTGGCCCTCCGGGCGGGAGGAAAGAGCACCCTTCCTCCTCCACCCGCGCCCCCTGAGCGCGTGACTCCGGCTCTTCTAGCCCGGACCCCCCCTTCCCCTTGACGCCACCACCACCACGTGCGAACCCGGAGCCCGGGCCGAGCAGGGGGAGAGCTGGTGGGATCCGGCGCCCTCTTTCCCGCCCTGTCCCGCGACCCTGTCCCCTCCCCCAGGGCCCAGGCCTGGGAGCAGGCAGGGGGCTCAGCTGCGCCGCAGCTCGCCAGTGCACCCCAGAGCTCAGGCCTTAGCGGGGCCCGGGAGGCCCTGTCCTCGCTGACCGACAGACGGGGGAGCCTGGTGGGCCGCAGAGGGACGGTGCTGTCCAGCCAGGCCCCGGGCACACAGTGGGCGCCCACTAAGTGTAGGAAATGCAGCCGGGAGTTGGTGGCGCGGCAGGGGGGGAGTCAGGCCACCATTCTCTTCCTCCCCCTCCCCCGGCCAGTCGGCGGAAGTGAGAGAGAGGGGTGCCGGCGCCCCTGCCCGGGCGGTGCCCACCTGGCTCACCCACTGTCCCCTCCCTGCCAGCTGCCTCCGGGAGCCGGAGCCGGACGCCCTCTCGTCCGGGATTCTGTGTCACCCTCCCCCCTCCCCAGGGCGTAACCCCAACTCGCAGATCCCTCCCTGGGGGGGCTCCCCACCACCCGCTGAGCACTTCCTACTGGTAGAGGGTGCCGCGGGAGGTGTTGGGGAGTCCAGCCCCCAGAACCTGCCTAGAGACTGGGGTTGGGGGAGCCGAGCCGAGGCCCCAGGCAGGGGACATTTTCCCGGAGGGGGGGGCCCCCGGAGCACGCTGGGCTCGGGGCTCTGTTTACCGCCAGCCATCGCTGTGGTGACGGAGCCTGGGGGAGGGGGGCAGGAGCGCAGGCCTGGGCCCTGCATGGCTAACGAAAGAAAGAGGAGCCAACGAGGGCACTGAAATTTTAATTCGTGGGTCACTTTGGGGGGGGGTGTATTTATTATTCAGTTCTGATTGGCTGCAGTCGGCGAGTCAGCAGCCAGGCAGGGTGCCACTGGGGCCCCGTTCGCTAGCAGGGAAACTGAGGCCGGCAGCAGCAGAGCTCACCCTAGGTCCAGTGCCGCAGATTCTTGGGGGATGAGCGAATTGATGGTGGTGACTCCCCCATTCCTTGAGGCCCTCTCACCCAGAGCTGGGCCCAGCAGGTGGCAACGGTCCCTGCTGCCAGATGGGAAGCCAAGGCCCCGCAGGGGAAGCCTACCTGAGCTTGGCAACCTGGGGTTTGGGAGCTAGTATGCTAGCAGGCGCCCTGTTGGATGGGGGACACTGGGACCTGCAGAGAGGCAGTTCTCATCCCAAGGTCGACCCCTGTGCACCTGCCTCCTGGCCAAAGTCCTCCAACAGGGCACAGGCTGGGGGCACCTGCCCACCTGTCTTCGCTCCAACCAGCTTCACCTTCAAGCACCTGCCAGCCAAAAGAGGCTCAGAGAGGGCAAGCAGGACTGCCAAGGTCACACAGCTCAGCCTGGCCCACACTTCCCAGCTCTGTGGGGCAGGCACCTTTTTTACGGCACCCGCACCTTGGCCCTTGCAGGTGGGCAGGGCCCTGAGTTTATGACCCCATTATTCCAGGGCAAACGAGAGGGAAGGGGTCACGGTCCCAGAGCACATGTTCTGAAGAGGAGACCGGCTGGGGGTTCCCATGTCAGCCCTGCTGCCCTGTGACCTTGGGCCAGCCACCTGGGACACTGACATTCTTAATTCCTGGGTCACTTTGGGGGGACACTTAGTATTCACATGAACATACCATCTGCAAGATGGCATTGATTTTTATGGTGACTGGCCCCCAGAGGGTTGGGGTGGGTTGAGTCTCCTGTCATTGGGGGGGGCACCTAACTTACCTCTTCTTACTATCAGGGTTGAGTGTAGGCTCACCAGCCAGCTGAGACACCCAGCTGTCACCTCAGGCCCCGGGCACCCTACAGACCATAAACCACTTTGTGCCAGCTCTGGGCAGCAGGGACCAGAGGAACAGGCTTGGGTGGGGGTGAGCGTGGTCCAATCCTGGCCCAGCCCGCCGCTCCACCTGAGGTCCCTCTCTGTAGGGGCCTTGATTTCCCTGTGTGTGTCGCCAGGAGATTACTGTCTGCCCAGAAGTGGTCATTTGTGGAGCAATTGTTGAGGACCCTGAATTGAGAAATATCAGCTAGACTCCGCCCCCGCCTCTGGCTCCCCATGTGGCCTGATGCAAACTTCTACTTAGGAAGGCGGTGGGGCCAGGGCAGGAGAGGGAAAGGGGCTTCAGCAACGGTCCTCCACTGGTATGTGTCTAGGGGTTATGATGGAGGAGTGTTGTCCCCCCCCCCCACAAAAAAAGGCCAAATTAAGGTGGAGGACACCAAGTGGCTCTGCTGTGTGATCTCGGGCCAGTTGCTTCCCCTCTCTGAGCCTGCCTCAGAGCTGTAAAGCGGGACTTGTAGGCCCTGTTTCCCAATGCTGTGAGTACTGGGGACTCTGGTGCCCCCTTTTTGCTCACCCAAGAGGGTGGGCAGTGAGGAGCAGGCGCCCAGCACACCAGGTGCAGCCGGACCATGTTCCCAGCTCCCAGGAGGAGGGTGTCCAAAGGACCAGCCCCTCCATCTGTCCCCCAGCAGGCTGTGGCCAGTCACTCAGTGGAAGCGTCCCCACCCACGCCTTTCTGGTTTGACTGGAAAACAAGGCCCATTCCCATCTCCCATCTGACCAGGGGCCGTGGGCACAGACCTCCACCGGCTGCTTCCCAGGCCAGAGTCTCCATCTGCTCAGGTAGGGTGGGTAGGTGTGCGCATGCACACGCACAGGTGACCCGCAGCCCCGGGAGAGGAGCGCAGAGTGCCCCGGGCTGCCTACGGGAGCAGGTGCAGCCTGTGCTTCGGCTGCAGGGACAGTGGTGGACTTCGGCAGGGCCTCCTCTGCGCATCCCCAGTGATGGGCTGCTCGCTCCTCCACCTCTGGTGCGTGGCCCCCAACTCCCTCTAAGCCCAGCCTTGGTCTGGGCCTGAGCCCTGAGCGTGGGAACAGGGTGGACCCTGGCCCCACCCACGAGCTAGGAGTCAGATGGGATCTCCAGGGCAGCCTGGTTCCCCCCACCCACTCACACTTCCCGCTGGGCCTCAGCCTTCCTGCCTCTGGCCCTTTAAGGCCTGGGCAGGAAGCCCCTCCCCATTTAGGGCAATAAATGGACACGGAAAATGGCCGAGGGCCTGTTTGCTCCTGGTCAGGCCCAGAGGTCCTCACGCATAAGGGGCAAGCTGGCAGCTTCTGGGCCAGGCAGGTGGGTGGGTGGGTGCTGCTCCCTGGTCAGGACACCACATTCTTCCCATTATAACCAGGACTGAGCCAGGCGGGGGTTGGCACCAGGCAGGGCGGGGTAACCTGTCTGCACAACCTTGCGACACAGTCCTGGGCTGGAGGGGGCGGGGCCTGGCAGCCACACCTGCACACCCGCTCCTGTGGCTCCCTGTGTGACCTCGGCCCACCACCCGCCCTCTCTAGACCCAGGTCCTGCCCCCATTCCCTCTGTGCTGCTGGGGCCCCTTGGCCCCCTTCTCCAACACACATTAGTTGGGGAGGGTTCTGGATTCAGGAATAACCATCTTGAAGGAAGGTGTTGGGTGAAGCGTCTCCTGGCTTTAGCGGCTGCCTCTGGCCTGTTCATGTGAAGTGGACTCTGATCCTAGAACACTCCCAGGGAAACTGAGGCACAGAGAGGGCAAGACCTCGTTCTGGAGGCCACAGGGTTTGGTGTGGGGGTGGGATTTGAACCTGGGCTCTCCGCCATGGCAAACAGTGGGACTGTTAGGTCCACCCATTTTCTCCTCAGTGGGGGGAAGGGATGAGGGGCCCTGAACCCCTCATTAAGCTGTGCCCGGCACTCCTCCAGGAAGGTGTTGGTGGCAATTACCTGCCCCCTCCCCCCTTGCACCTCCCTCTCTCCTTCCCAGGGAGTGTGGGTGGGAGGAGGCCCGGCCTCACCCCTCACCCGTTTGGGTGACCTTGGGGAGCCTGGGGCTTCCTGTCCAAGGCCCAGAAGCGCCGCCTCCTGCCACCCTGTCCCCTCTCGCAGGCACCCACCCCCAGGCCCTTGCCCCTGCTGCCTCCTATGCCAGCAGCACTCTGCCTGGCTTCCTTCTGGGCAGCATCTATTGGGCCGGGCCACTGTCCCCTCATTCTCCCATAAGAATCCCTGAGTTGAGGGGCAGGAGCCTCAGGCCTAGAGCCTGGTGAGCTGTGTGACCTTGGCTGAGCCCCTGGTTTCACAAAGTTCAGAGCTATGGGCTGAGTATTTTCGGGGTACCCAGATAGCCCTCACCCCATGTTCTGGAACGTTCCAGAACACAGGGGCAGACCCTGGAGGATTGAAAACAGGCCTCCGTTCTGTTCTGTTGCTTGGAAAGCTTTGACAACAAGTTGACCCTAGGTTAGATCCGAGCCAGGACCGGCAAGCCCAGCAGTCCTGACCCAGGGTGTGCCCCCCGTGGGTGGGGCCGGTTTGGGCTCTCTGCAGGGTGGTTCATCTGCTGCGCCCTACTGTGTGCTTCCCTGGGGAGGGCTGGGCGTGGGGACTAGGAGAGGCCCAGGGGAAGGAGGGCACCCCACCTCCAGTCCAGGAGGGGCCTGCTGGGGCCTGCCCTTCTCAGGCGGCCGAGTCAGCACCCCGGAAATCCCACGGAGGCGTGAGCACAGAAGAGGGACCTGCCTGGGGTAGGGCTGAGTTTAGGGACCCTGGTGAACAGGGAGCTGGAGGGTTGGTTCGCCAGGGGGGAGACTGTCTTCAGATCCTTGTAAGCACACAGCCGTGGATGGGGTGCCCCTACTGTGTGCATGGGAAGAATATGCCCAGTGGGCCCGCTGGGACCTTGTGAAGGGGCTCTGTAGTCGAGACCCCTCCTTCCCTCATCTAAGAGGCTGGGCTCTGAGTGGGGGTGTACCCTGGGGTGGGGCTAGCAGGTGGCCCTGTTCCTGGAGGGAGGGTGGAGGCCAGGTATCTGTGGAGCCAGCTTGGTTTCCAGGGACCATTCCATGGCTGTGTGCCCTTACCTGTGACACTAGCCCTCTCTAGGCATGCTTTTGCTTTTCTCTCAAATACGAGTAAGCTCTTGGCCTCACTCTTTCCAGGGAGGGATTCAGGTGAAATTGCAGGCCCAGGCCCAGGCCTCCAGAACCCCGGGAGCCTGTGGGAAGTTAGAGCTGGTCTGTTGCCCTACAGGTGCGGGAGGGAGGACATAGCAGGGCCCTTTCGCCCTATCGGGGACCCTCCTGGCACCCACCAGCAGGGCCATGATGGTCTTCTGGGGCAATGGTGGCCTCGATCCACCAGGACAGAGGCCCCTCCTTCCTTGAGGCTGAGACAGGGCGAGGCCCTCTGATCCGGTGCCCCATCTGCCCGCAGGCCTCTGCGGCCCTGGGCCAGACGGCAGATGGTGGCAGGGGGTGGCAGCCGCCAAAGGGGGCCTTGCCTTACATCCTCCCCACTTTCTGCAGCCACATCTGAGCCTCCCCCACTGCAGGCAGCGGGCAGCTGGTGCCTGGGCCCCAGGGGGGCTACCGATGGGGCTGAGGGCCGAGGCATCGTAGGAAGTCTGGTGCTCCCACCACCTCACAAAGACCTGGATGTCAGCTGCCACCCACACCCTGGGCTTCAGGGCGGCCTGGCCAGGGCCCACCAACCTCCTGAGCCCACTGGACCAGGACCAGATCAGCCACCTGTGTCCGCCTTAGGTCAAAGGGACTGGTCGGAATGAGACTGGATGGGAGGGTCCAGTGTCTGCCAGAGGCTGAAGGAGGCCCACTTCGGACCTCTCCTTGAGGACCCAGTCCAGGGGCCCTGAACACTGTGGCCAGCCCGCAGGAATGCTTACCATGCCGGGTGGCTTGGGGCAGCCAGGGGCTCCCCGGAGAGGGCGGAGGGGTGGGGACAGCAGCCAGAGGCTTGCACAAGCGGGGAGTGGGTGGATGAGTCAGAGCAAGGGGAAGACGGAAAAAAGGAGGGAGGGGAGCGAGGGCAGGACCAGCAGATAGGCCCTTGGGGCTTAGCCCTGCCAAAGGCCTCTGCCCATTTAACAGATGGGGAGACTGAGGCTCAGAGCACACCCTGCTGAGAGTGGGAGTGGGACTGCCAGGCAGAGTGCTCCTCTTAGAGGGAGCCAGCCAGTGGGGCTTAGGAGGTGCTCATCCTACAGAGTTGCAGTTTTGCTCTGACCTTGGGACAGGTCGTCTGGCCCCGCTTCACCCCCTTCTGCCAGATTTGAACCTGAGACCTTCAGGTCCCTGTTAGCAGGGGATGCTCAGTCCTGAGTGCCACAACGTACTGGGAAGAGCTATATATATGGGGTGATGCGAAGGTGAACAGTGGCCTGAATGGAAAGGAGGTGCAGGCCACGTCCACACTAGCTGTAAGGGGAAAAGGGACAAAACTAATGTGGGGAGACATACTGTGCACCTACTATGTGCTGCTGGCGCACTCGCTGCCATCTGGGGCCCTCTAGTGGCTGGGATGTGCTAGCGCTCTCACTGAGTCCCCACTGGGGGCTTGGCCCCAAGCTCAGCGAAAGGCCTCCACCCATTTTTGACAGATGGCCAGACGGGGGGCCTCCACATCTGGAAAGTGAGACTGGGGGAACTGGGACTAGGGGCGGGCTGGGGCAGTGGCCAAGGGCCCTGCCTGGTCCTGACCTGACCTGACCCTTTCCATCCTGCCTGGGCCTGACCTGACCCCCTCTTCTCCTTCCCGCCTGTGACAGGTCTCGGCGCGGAAGATGGCCGGCGGCGTGGACGGCCCCATCGGGATCCCGTTTCCCGACCACAGCAGCGACATCCTGAGCGGGCTGAACGAGCAGCGGACACAGGGCCTGCTGTGCGACGTGGTCATCCTGGTGGAGGGCCGCGAGTTCCCCACCCACCGCTCGGTGCTGGCCGCCTGCAGCCAGTACTTCAAGAAGTTGTTCACGTCGGGCGCTGTGGTGGACCAGCAGAACGTGTACGAGATCGACTTCGTCAGCGCCGAGGCGCTCACCGCCCTGGTGGACTTCGCCTACACGGCCACGCTGACGGTCAGCACAGCCAACGTGGGCGACATCCTCAGCGCTGCCCGCCTGCTCGAGATCCCCGCCGTCAGCCACGTCTGCGCCGACCTCCTGGACCGCCAGATCCTGGCCGCCGACGGCGACGCCGGCCAGCTGGACCTTGTAGATCAAATTGATCAGCGCAACCTCCTGCGTGCCAAGGAGTACCTCGAGTTCTTCCAGAGCAACCCCATCAACAGCCTGCCCCCCAACGCGGCCGCCGCCTTCCCCTGGTCGGCCTTCAGCGCCACCGACGATGACCTGGACGCCACCAAGGAGGCAGTGGCCGCAGTGGCGGCCGCCGTGGCCGCTGGCGACTGCAATGGCCTGGACTTCTACGGGCCTGGACCCCCGGGCGAGCGGCCCCCGGCAGGGGAGGGCGACGAGGGCGACAGCAACCCGGGTCTGTGGCCAGAGCGGGACGAGGACACTGCGGCCGCTGCCGCCGCGGCGGGAGGCCTGTTCCCTCCACCGGCTGCCACGCAGAACGGCCACTACGGCCGGGCCGCGGGGGAGGAGGAGGCAGCCTCGCTGTCCGAGGCGGCCCCCGAGCCAGGCGACTCTCCGGGCTTCCTGTCGGGAGCGGCCGAGGGCGAGGATGGGGATGGGCCAGATGTGGACGGGCTGGCGGCCAGCACACTGCTGCAGCAGATGATGTCATCGGTGGGCCGGGCAGGGGCAGCGGCGGCGGGGGCAGCGGACAGCGACGAGGAGTCGCGGGCGGAGGACAAGGGCGTCATGGACTACTACCTGAAGTACTTCAGCAGCGCCCATGACGGTGAAGTGTACCCAGCCTGGTCGCAGAAGGTGGAGAAGAAGATCAGGGCCAAGGCCTTCCAGAAGTGTCCCATCTGTGAGAAGGTCATCCAGGGAGCCGGCAAGCTCCCACGGCACATCCGGACCCACACTGGTGAGAAACCCTACGAGTGCAGCATCTGCAAGGTCCGCTTCACCAGGTGAGTGGCCTGCGCTCAGGAGGGGTGGGCCGGGCCATCGCCGGGCTCGAAGGGCTAGCTACGCCGCTGATTGGGTGGAAGGGCTGAGAGTGGGCGGGGCCAGAGGCGGGACTAAGTGGTGGGTGGAGCCATCGCCACTAGGTGCACTGACGATTGGGTGGGGAGGAGAGTCTGGCTGAGGGTGGGCGTGGCTAGAGGCGGGGCTCTGATGGTTAGGTGTCCAGGAGTCAGCACCGACTCACAGCCACCCCATGTAGGACAGAACCAAATACTGTTCTATCGCACATGAGCCTCACCCTCTTTGGCGCTGCCCACGCCCGTTGTGCAGCCACTCTGCCAGTCGAGCTCCTTGAGGGTTTTCCTTTCTCGCTGACCCTCTTTCCCAAGCGCAATGTTCTCCAGGTCCTGATCTCCCCTGACAACAAACCTGAAGTATGTGACACGCTCACTGCCCTCGCCCCCAGGGAACGCCCAGGGTGCATGCCTTCAAGACGGCTCGGTGGTTTTGGCTGGCCGTGGTGTGTCCAGAACCCTGCGCCACCACCACTGCACAGCCATAAATTTTCCATTGGTCTTCCTTGTTCAGATTTCACACATGTGTGAGGTGATTGAAAATACCATGGCTTGAGTTAGACACACTCTCCCACTCTCTTTTTTTTTTATTTTATTATTATTTTTGTGTGAGTGTACCGTCAAATCAGATCTGACTGGTACAGGAGGAGATTGTCCCTCCTTCCTCGGCAGAGCATCTGGTGGATTCGAACCGTGCGCCTCTGGGATTGTAGTTGCAGCTCCTTGCCACTAGGCCACCAAAGTTCCCCTCACACACTCTCCTTAAAGGTGACTTTTTTGCTTTTTAAAACGGTTGTTGTTGTTGTTATGTGCCGTCGAGTCGCCTGCAACTCATAGCGACCCTATGTACAACAGCCCTAAACTCTGCTCTGTCCTGTGCCAATCGCACTGTCTCTGACACTCCCATCCCAATTATCCCAATCACTGAATCAATCCACCTCATAGAGGGCCTTCCTCTCCTGCGCTGTCCCTCCACCCTCCCAAGCATGATGTCCCTCTCCAAGGACCAGTCTCTCCTCACAACATGTCCAAAGTATGTTAGACGGAGCCCTCAGAATCCTTGCCTCCAAGGAGCCACCCGGTTTAACCCTTTCCAGGACAAATCTGTTTGTTTTCCTAGCAGTCCATGGTATTCTCAATACTCTTCTCCAGCACCACAGCTCAAAGGCATCAATTCTCCTTCTATCCTCCTTGGTCATTGTCCAACACGCGAATGCACAACAGGTGATTGAGAAGACCATGGCCTGTATCAGACGCACCTTAGTCTCCAAAGAGACACCATTGCTCTTCAGCACTTTGGAGAGGTCCCTAACAGCAGACTTTCCCATGGCAATGCGCCATTTAATTTCCTGGCTGCTGGTGCCAAAACTGTTGACTGTGGAGCCAAGCAAACTAAAGCTGTGTACAATCTCAATCTCAAAACAAAATTTTAAAACTAGGAAGCAAAAAACTTAGGAAGCAGGAAGTGGGGGAAAGTCCTAGGATGGAGCCTGTGGTGGTGGGTGGAGCTTGTGGCTGAGTGGGTGTGGCCATAGGGCGAGGCTTGCAGCCGAGTGGGTGGGGCCAAGGGTGGCTTGGTTTCTAGGATCTGTGGCCCAGACGCCCAGTCACACCTGAACTCTTTCCTGAAATCTTCCCTTCTCTTCTTACGGGTGATGCCCTCTTGAGAATGTTCTAGACAGACTGGTACATTATGGTGGGGGGACCAGAAACAAAGCCAGGTGCCCATCCCCACTCAAGACATATCTTTGACCAGTAAAGGTTGGGATGTTACGGGCTGGTAACAGAAAGGTTACACAGCTGAGGTTGCAGTAAATCAGAGGTGACTCCACAGAAGTGGATTTCAGACCTGCCATGGCACCCTAATGCCATGGTGCGTGCCATGTTGCCCTGCTAACCACAGCGTGGGAGGTTCAAATCCACGCGTGTCCATGGGAGAAAGATGGGAGGCCTCCTTTTCTGATTTATAGACTTGAAACCCGATGGAGGGTGACTGAGTCGGGAACTGATTTCACTGCTATGGGTCTTTGTTCCCTAAGTTTCCACCCCAGAAACTTGTTTACTTCAGACATTTTTGAGAGCCAGCTGTGTGCTAGGCCTGTTGTAGGTTCTGGGGACAAAATAGGGACTTGATAGAGGTGACGTTCCAGAGCTTGGTCTGTTTGTGTACCATCCTTCAGCCAGGACAAGTTGGCAGAAGGTGCCAGGCGAGAAATGACACAGGCACACAGGCTGTGGGCGCTCACAGAGGCCACCCAGGGGGCAGTGGTTGAACTGAGACCTGTCAGGAGAAGGGGAGCCATGAGGAGATGTGGGAACAGACCTTCTGGAAGAAGGTATAACCTGTGCAAAGGCCCAGTGGCATAGTCAGCCGGGATCAGAGAGCCTCAGCCCTGGAAAAGAGCACTCTGGGTCAGGTGCAGTTCAAGGCCAGGCAAGGGCAGTGTGTAATTCAGTCTTCAGAGTTCAGAGGTGCCTGGCTGGGCCATGTGGACCCAGGGCGGGCCGGCCCAGTGGGGGCAGGGGGCTGGTGCGCAGGGCCTGGCCAGGCTGGGTGACTCAGCATCACCCTGCCCCCCTCCTGCGCTGGGGTTCCCCCGGCCACACCCACCAGGCTGAAGAAAGAGGCCATTGTCCCAGCTTCCCGGCCCCACCCCATGAGGACTAAAACTGGGGACTGACCCCCTCCCCAGTCCCCAAGGCAGGCCAGGAGAGACTGGACTCCCAGGCCTTGGACCACTGGGCGGGGTTGGAGAGTGCTAGCTAGCTAGGAGACAGCTCCTCAGGTAGCAGAATTGAAGTGATGGTGCTCTGGGGGGTCCTGGGAGCCCGCAAGGGGGCATAGGTGCCCTGCGAGGGGTGGTAGGCCCAGGCAGGTGCAAAGGTGGCTGGGTGGGCCAGAAGCCTGACTCCACCCCCTACCCCATAACAGTTTAGCGCTGAGGGAGTTAGTGCCTGGCCACGCCCTCTCTCCCACCCAGAGATGATCCTATTTGCTGGTCTGGGAAACTGAGGCCCAGAGAGGGGTGCCCACCCGGGCCTCTGCCCCCACCCACAATCTTGGCTTCTCTTGGTCCCCCACCTGGGGCCCCAGCCCTCGGGGGCCCCCTTAGTCACATCAGAGTGTTGAGTAAGCGGGGGCCGCACCAGCCTGGACTATAATTACCCTGCCGGGGCTCGGGGTGACGAAACTGGGCTGCTTCCGCCCCCAGACCGTCTCTGTGCTGCCCCCAGCCCGCTGTGCAGCTCTGTGCAAGTCACTTCTCCTCTCTGGGCCGCCCAGTGTCCAGTAGGCATCCTTCACTGGCTGGAGAAGACCTACTGGGGTCCGGGGCCTCTGCAGCCAGAAAGTGGAAGGACGTTCTAGCACTTGAGGGAGCTGAAGGCCCAGAGGCTGGTGACAGATGTGATAGGCCAGGAGATAAGGACTTCACTTCCTTGCCTGGGGCTGACGGTGCTGAGGGCAGGGCAGGGGCTGGACAGCGTCTCTATAGTCAGGCCCCGGAGCTTGGTCTTGAGGACTATTGAGAGCTGTGGATGGGTTAGTGTAAGCAGGGATGCGGGTTCTTGGAGTTGTTTTTCTCAGGGCTGTGCCTGAAGGAGAAACCTGGAGCTGGATGAGCCTAGTGACTTTGGAGTTTGGGAAAAGAAAGAAAGAGCATTGGAGGTGGGGCGTTGAAGGATGCATAGGGGTTTGTTAATGTGAACTTTGAAGAAACTCTCCGTCTTCTGGTTAGGTGGGCAGTGACAGAAGCCAAAGAGCTGATTAGATGCTGACCAGGACGGCAAAGACCCTGGTCGCCCTGGGATTCTAGGCAGGAGCCATCCTCATACATATGAACTGGTACTACGTGACAGAAATGCCATGCAGGCCACATAACCTAAGGTTTAACGTTCTGATGGCTGTGCTAATAAAACGGGTGAAAGTGATTGTAACCGTGTATGCTCTAAACCCCCATAGAGCCAGGTGATCCCCATCCTGGCGTGCAGTCAGTGTGCAGATTTATGAACGAGGTGTTGTCTTACCTGCTCACGGTAAGTGTTCAGGATCCCAAGTGCTTGTGCACTTCCGGTCACAGCTTTGGGCTCAGGAGCATAGGTGACCAGTGGCGGCCGTATTGGACAGCATAGCACCTGTGGGTGGGCAAGCTGGATGCAGCTAGGAGGGCCTCTGTGAGGAGGTGACATTGGAGCTGAAAAATGAGTTGTGAAAATCGAGGGGGGAAAGTGGTGTGTTCCAGGCAGCATTGACAGCTTGTGCCACAGCTTTTGTGCCAAAGTGAGTTTGTACCCGGCCAGTCGGGGGGACCACAAGGAAACACATTATGTGGAAGGTAGTAAGACAGAGGAGAGGGGACAGCTCGGGCTTACTACCTTGCCCTCCTGTCACCACTTGCCTAGGACTGTGGACTTTCCAGGGACTTTGAGGGCTAAAACTGGGCAAGTCGCAGGTAAACAGGGGCAGCTGGTCACTCTCTCTGTCCCCAAACCCCCTGCTTGCCCACTTCCAGGGCAGGGGCTGCTTGTCTTGTTCCATAAGTATTGGCAGCTCCAAGTGTGAATAGGGCCCCGTGTGTAAAGCACTTCTCGGTCCGTGCTGGAGTGAATGAACTCGCTGGCCAGGTGACCTCCTTTCCCATTTCCTGGTGGTGCAGTGGTTCCTCCAAGGGAGAAAGCAGTGACGGTCATCTCCCTGTGAAGATGACAGCTTTGTCCGCCCTGCGGGCCAGCTCTGCTCGCCCCTCAGGGTCCCTTGAGTCAGTGGGTTTGGTTTATCAGCAGGGTTGAGTCCCTGGTGGAACTCTGGCTGTGGCTGGGGACCTGTTACCATGTCCTTTCCTGAACAAGGATGCAAAGGGTTAAGCTCTCAGCTGTGAATGAAAGACTGGCTGGTGGTTCATATCCACCGAGAGTGCTGTGGAAGAAAGGCCTGGCTGTGTGCTTCCGACAGCTGAGCCCTGGGAAGCACACTGTTGCCCTGACTCACACAGGTTCCGTTGACTGGAAGTCAGTGGTGACCCATGAAAGTGGGGTTCAAGAGGGGTTCGGCTGTGTGAGCTGGTCCAAGGCTCACTTAAAATTTCCTTCATACCCTCGGTGCTGGGATTTTCCCGGCCTACCTCCTGGGAAACGCCTCAGTCTCCCTCCTCCCACCCTAAAGTAATCCTGAGTCCATGGATGACGCAGAGGGGTGATCACTGGACTACTGTCAGAAACGTTGGCAGTTCAAAGCTGCCCATAGGCACTTCTGAAGAGACCTGTAATTGGCTTCATAAAAACATCATCCCAGGGGAGCTCTGGTGGCCTGGTGGCAAGGAGCTGCAACTGCAGTCCCAGAGGCGCACGGTTCGAATCCACCAGATGCTCTGCCGGGGAAGGAGGGACAGTCTCCTCCTGTACCAGTCAGATCTGATTTGACGGTACTCACACAAAAATAATAAAATAAAATAAAAAAAAATCGCACACACAAATAGTAAAATAAAAAAAATCATCCGAGGAAACCCTGAGTAAGTGAGGGTCAGCCCTCCTCAGCCCACCCACCACAAGAGCAGGCCTTCCCAGAGCCAGGTCGGTCTTCCCAGCTGCGCCGGCAGGGTTTGAAACACCAGCCTCTTGGTTCATAGCCAAATGCTTACTGGCTGTACCTTTGGAAGGAACTGTTTCGCAGTCACCCCAAAGGGCAGCTTTTCGAATCTATCAGCTGCACCTTGGGAGAAAGATAGGCAGTCTCTTCCTGTGTGATTTACTGTCTCTGAAAACACTGGAGAAACTCAGTGGCACATAATAACAACAGCAACAGCAACCCTGAGGCAGAGGGGCCTTAGTGGTGCAGTGAGTTCAGCACTGGGCCGCCAGATGCAAGGTCTGTGCTTTGAATCCACCAGCTGCTCTGATAGCAGAGACGCCATGGGGCAGCGCCCCCAAAGGTTGCTATGTGTCTGAATGGTCTTCCCACAGGGAGTTTGACTTGGTTTTGAAGGAGTCTTGGTGGTGCAGTGGTTAAGCATTCAGCTCGGAGGGAGGAGCATGAGGCAGTCTGTGAGTCATCGTGAACTGGAATGGGCGTGACTGCGCTGGGTTTGGTTACTGGTCCCCAAGAATCCCCACTTGTGTGATTGCTTTGTATCTTGGTCTGCAGTTTGAACCCACCAGCCGGTCTGGGGGCGACCAGTAAGGCAGTCTCTTCCCCTAAAACCATATGGGGCAGACAGATCCACCTTGTTCTAGGGGGCTACTGACCACAAGGTTAGTGGTTCGAATCCTCAGGCTGCTCTTTGGCAGAAGCAATCGCCTCCCTTAAAGATTTACAAACCTATGGGTCGCACCTGCCGTGTCTTGTCCAGTTGTGGTGCGTGGGGACCAGTGCGATAGTGACTGTAATTTCCGGTCCCCAAGAAGCCCCCGTGTGTCGGCATTGCTAGCTAACCGGAAGGTCAGCGGTTCAAGTCCTCCACCACTGCCCCCGTAGAAGGCGGTGGAGAGGCCTTCGAGGGGTGGGGTGCTGGTCGGGGGTAGGGGGTGTTCTGTGCAGTGACCACCCTCCCGCCCGCGCAGGCAGGACAGGCTGAAGGTGCACATGCGGAAGCACACGGGGGAGAAGGCGGTGGGGTGCCGGTCCCGGGTGGGGTGCCGCTCCCCGGGTGGGGTTCCTCTCCCCTGGTGGGGTGCCGGTCCCCGGTGCGGACCCTGTGCAGTGACCGCTCTCCCGCCCGCTCAGGCAGGACAAGCTGAATGAAGGTGCATGTGCAGAAGCACACGGGGGAGAAGGCGGTGGAGGGGCCCTCGAAGGGTGGGGTGCCGGTCCCGGGTGGGGTTCCTCTCCCCTGGTGGGGTGCCAGTCCCCGGTGCGGACCCTGTGCAGTGACCGCCCTCTGGCCCGCGCAGGCAGGACAAGTTGAAGGTGCACATGCGGAAACACACGGTGGAGGGGCCCTCGAGGGGTGGGGTGCCGGTCCTGGGTGGAGTGCCGCTCCCCGGATGGGGTTCCTCTCCCCCGGCGGGGTGCCGGTCCCCGGTGTGGGCCCTGTGCAGTGACCGCCCTCCCGCCCGCGCAGGCAGGACAAGCTGAAGGTGCACATGCGGAAGCACACGGGGGAGAAGCCCTACCTGTGCCAGCAGTGCGGCGCCGCCTTCGCGCACAACTACGACCTGAAGAACCACATGCGCGTGCACACCGGCCTGCGCCCCTACCAGTGCGACAGCTGCTGCAAGACCTTCGTGCGCTCCGACCACCTCCACAGACACCTCAAGAAGGACGGCTGCAACGGGGTGCCCTCGCGCCGAGGCCGCAAGCCGCGCGCCCGCGGTGGGGGGCTGG
>NW_006400124.1:1572580-1581639 GCF_000299155.1 Elephantulus edwardii
GACTCGCCTAGAAACCAAAAAGCAACCAGAAACCCGAGCGTGAGCGCACCCCACCGCCCCAGACACAAACAGCAACTCTATACAGATCTCTATATCTATATATATATATATACACAGATATATATATATAAGCAGAGCAGGTCCTAGCTAGGCTTTTCTTAGATTCTCTTCCTTCCAATGTCTCTCCCCGCTCGGGGACCCCTCTCCCCGACCCCCTCCGCGCCACCCTGTCGCTGGGTTTCGGGGCCTGGTGTGGGGGTTTGGAGGGACACAGGGGTTTCCCGCCCGGTGGCGGGCCCTGGGCTGGGGCGAGGGGGCCCCAGGGGGCCCGGAGATTGGGGTGACCTCTTCTTTCCCTCCACTCGCTGGTTTCTACGAGTCTTTTAGAGAAGACCTTAAAAAAAATGCTTTCCGTCCGCTATGAGCGGACGTTAAAATGGCCCCGTCCCCGACCCCCCACCTCCTTCCTCAGGGCACTTATTAAGGGGGGTCTCCCCCCGAATCTCCTGAACGGGCTCCCCGCATCCCTTTCCTGCTTCTGGCCTCCCATCCCCACCATCTCCTGGCCAACGAGACACAAATCTATTTATTTCCCGGCCTGGAGAAACGGGGTCACACTGGGATTGAGGGTTGGGGTACCAGGATGCTCCCCCCGGGGGTCCCGCCGCCTCCATTCACGGCACTTACAACCCGGCAGGACCCCCGGGGGCGCAGCCCCCACCCCAGGTCCCCCGCGTCCCCTCACCCCGCCACCACCAGAGGCTTGAAGAGTCCAAACTTCTTGTCTTCCCCTCCTCGGTCGCCCTCTCCCGATTTTTAAAAGCACTTTTTAGATTTGTTTTTTGTTTTTGGTTTTTGGTTGTTTTTTTTTTTGGGTTTCCCCACCCCCTTCCTCCTTAAAAGATATATATATATGAAATATACTTATCCTCAGAGGAGCAAGTAGGAGGGTGGGTGAGTGTAGCCAGGAGTGAGGGAACCCAGGAATGGGTCACAGGAGAGCACAGGAGAAGAAGCTAGAAGTTCCAATGCCACAAAAGCAATAAAAAAACCGAGATTTTACAAAATGAAAGGAAAAAAAAAAACAGCACCCAACCCAACCAACCCACAAAAAAGGCCACCAACCCCATTTGAAGTCTTGGCACTTTGTCAGAGAACGGGTACTATACTTTATCTTAATTCTTAATTTAAAAACATGTTTACAAGTTGTAACCAACTTCTATGAAAAGTTGAAAAGACAAAAAAATATATATATATATGAGAGCGAGAGCGAGCGAGCGAGAGAGAGAGCGAGTCTAAGAAATTCCTAAAAGTCGATTTATTTTTGTACAAAATAATAAAAAAAGAACCACCCCACCACAAACGTAGAATCCACTTCTGTTCCCCAAGGCGAGGGCGGGGGGGTTGTCAGGTAGGCTTTGGGGAGGGCCCCCCGAAAAGCCTTCTGAGGAGTCTCTACTTCACTGTGGGTTTTTGTTTGTTCTGTGTCCCCCGCCCTCCCATTCTCTTCTCTTGTGATTTTTTTTTGGGTCCCCTCCTAAAATGGGGAGATCTCCCCCATTGTTAGCCATACCAGTGGCAGCATCTGTGGATGGGGACCCTCTTCCTTAACTCCCTAGCTCAGGGATGGGCCCGAGAGAGGGCTGGCCTTCCAACCAGCCAGAGCAATCCAGTCCACTCCCCCATTCCCTCCCCGTCTCCCCTCCTTCTCCCCACTTCCCCCACCTCCTTCCTTCCTTCCTCCCTCTTCCTCCTTGCCTGCTCTTGGGCTTCCTTCCAACATGGCCGCCCTTCCACGTGGCCACCAAGGACACGCCATCCCCACGGAGGTGGGCCACAGAGGGAGCCCTACCTCCGGGGCCTTACACCCCACCCTGTCCCGGCCCACTTCTTTTCACTCACAGGCACTGACTGTACTCTGGGGGCTGGTACCTGCCTCCCCCCCCAAACTCTGGCTCCCAAAAGGCCGGTGTTGACCGAGCCTCAGGCCACGGACAGGGGCCAGGGTCGGGGAGATGACGTTTCCAGATGCCAGGGCGCCCTCCCACCCCCAGCTCCCTCTTGCATATGCAAATCCTAACGTGGGACCCTGTAAATAGACCCCCTGCTAATCAGAGATACTCTGTCAAAGCCCAAAAGGGTGGCTGTCCCCTCCCGCCCTTGGCCGCCAGCCCGTCTCCCGTGCCCAGTGTCTCCCGTGCCCAATGTCTCGTCTCCTTTTTCTTTTCTTTTTTTTTAAAGGGAAGCTTTTTAAGAAGGCAGTTTTCATCATAGTTTCTACAGGATCGTTTCTTTTCCTTCTCCCCAGCCCGTCAGCAGCCTCCCCGCCCCAATATGTCTCAGGATCCCCCTCTGGGGCCGGTGGAGGGCGTAGGCCCGGGCCCGAGAGTCACAGGGCGAAAACTCTTGGGGGACTGTCTCTGGAGGCGCCCGGCCAGAGACTGGGCCCTGACCCCTCACCACCTCCCCAACTCCAGAGAGGTTCCCCGAGGGGAGGGTCCTCGACCACCCTTCCATATCCCCTCGCAATAAAACCAGTTGGAAAAAAAAAATCACACCTGTCGTCCTGGCCAGTGGGGGCGACCGGACTTGGGGGATGGAGCCCCCTGGGACTGCCGCAGAGACCAGGCAACACTTGGACACAGCCTCCCCGGAGGTGCACTAACCCCCCAGCTCCGCTCAGCTTCTGCAGCCCTGCCCCACTCTGCCTTAACCTCCCCTGGGCCGGCCGCGGCTGCATGGGCCCGGCGGGACCCCTGTCCTTCCCGCCCGCCCCCGCCCCCCGCAATCACATACTGTATATAGACGTGGATCGATTTTATTTTTATTCTTTAAATTAAGGTCGTGATAAAGTGTTGCCAAAGATACTGCTGAATTCTCGCGTTTCAGGAAAACAAACAAGCAAACAAAAAGAGGGACCGGCTGACTCGAGAGAGGATGGCGCAAAAGGTTTTGGGTTTTTTTTTTTGTTTGATTGGGTGTTGTTTTTTTTTTAGTGTGTGTGTGTGTGTGTGTGTGTGTGTTGGGGGAGGGCTTTTTTTTTTTTTAACTGCCTGGTACATAAAACAAAACTACCAAGCAAAATTGTTATTTCCATTATCGTGTGTGTGTGTGTGTGTGTGTGTGTGTGAGAGAGAGAGAGAGAGAGAGTGGTCCAGGCGCCCCCCTGCCCACTTCAGGTGAGGGCTCTGGGTAGGGGGTCTCTGGGGGAGGAGAGCAGGGTGGGTGGATGGAGAGGGGCCAGAGCCCCCCTCAGCAGCAGTGGTCAGCCAGGGAGAGGGACATTCTTGCTCCAGATATTGCTGCTCCATTTGCCCAGACCTCCCCACCCCCACCCCAGTCCCCTGCCTTTTGAGATTAAGGGAAAACAAAAAAATTAAAAAAAAAAAATTTACAACTAGTGAATGTAAAAATGCATGAGCAAGCCTGGTCTGGCCCAGGGGTGGCCCTGTGCCAGCCACCTCATACCAAAGTCAGCCCCTCGGGTGATGGCCGGTAGACCCCACAAGGCCAGCCATTCTGGCAGCCTTCCTACTTCTACGCTGTGGGGTCTCCAAAGGGAGGGGTGCCCCAGCCCCCCCTTTCCAGAGAGTTCCTGGCACTGCTGAGCCCCTGTGGCCAGAACAGTGTGTTGCACACGGAGAAACTGAGGCCGGGCGAGGGCCTGCCCTGCCCTCCCACTCACCCGAGGTTGAGACAGTAGGAATTGTAAGAGGTGAAATGGAGAGACGAAGAGGCACAAAAAAAGGAAAAAGAAAAAAAAAAGGAGAAAAACTTTAAAAAAACAAAAAAAGCGCCCAAGAAATCCTATTTTTTGAGAAAGAAAGATATTTATATTTGCAGTTTTATTTTAAAAAGTTATTTAAGCTGAAGAATCAGCCTTCCCAGAGATGGTGGGAGGGTTGGCTGGCGCAGGACGGGTCAGGGGTCTGGGGGCTCGAGCACCCCAAGAGCCACCACCTTGAAGAAGAGCTCGCATTAAGTACATAGATTTACAGGGGGGGGCAGGGCCCAGAGATGGAGGGGACTGGGGGGACACCATCTGCCTGTGGATGGGGGTCGTGATGCCCAGATCTCCTCCCCTGGGCCTGGACTTGAGGTGCCTTGGACTTTGGGGGGCTAGGCCTGGCAAATAGGGGGGCTGCAGCAGCGCCCATGGGGGGCCCAGCACAGAGCAGACATTCCATAGATTGTATTTGAGAGTCTTTATAATGTGTGGGAGATGATAAAATTGATGCACTTTTGGGGGTGGGAGGGAAGCTTTAAAGTAATAAAAAACAAAACATACAAAAAAAAAACAAAAAAAAACACAAACAAAAAAGACAAAAGTTGATGAAAAACCAGAAAAAAACCAACAACCGTTTTCTTGTACATAAAACCACTAAACGCAGCCTGTTAACGACCGCTGCTGCCTCATTTGCTTGATTTTGCTGTTCTTTGTGTTTTGTTTGCGGGGGGGAGGCCAAGGGGTGGGAGGAGGGTTTGGGGGGGCCCCTTCCCCCGGTGGCCCCAAGTCCCAGTGTGGCATCAGGGATTGCCTGCCCCAGTTCTGACATTTGGGTCCTGGCCCCTGAAGGTGCTGGGAGAAACGTTAAACCTCAACTCCCTTCCGGACCCGGGCTTCTTTTCCATCTTGGGGGTCCCCCTTTTTTGGGCAGGGGAGTAGAGGTGAATAGACCAAGGCTTCTGGGCTCACTAAATGGGGGGCATTGGGAAGTGCCTAGGCCTGAAGATCCCTCCTGAAGAGGTGACTGGTAGGCACCTAGGTACAGGGATGCATAGAAACTGGGGGGCTGTGCTCAGAATTGTGAGCAGGGGTGGGTCTTGGGAGGTGGGCTTGGCAGGTCCCACAAAAGGTAGCTGAAACCTGAATGGCCGCCCCACTCAGCAGGCCCCACAGGGAGGTCCAGAGACTGGGGTCACCAGACATGACCACCTCCATTGGCTGTGAGCATGGCCTGAGCAGTGTTCAGGCCAGCAAACCCAGAGTAGGGGTGGATGGGGGCTCGATCCCAGGATGTGGGATAACCACAGTTAAGTGCTTGAAAGATCCAGTCGGCCTGTTTCCTGGCCCCCAGGCCACTCACCCACCCTGCGGGGAGTAGGACCCATTAGGAACCTTCCTGAGTTGGCTGGTGGCAGAGTATGTCAACGCGGACAGAAAATGGATCCGAACCTTGGCCTTCAGCTGCTGGCCTGGGCCCTAGCACTGTTCCCAAGGACCCTTCAGAACCTGCCAGCTCACACCTGGCCCTGAGGTTGGTGGAGGCCACGTGACATCGGACGCCGAGGAAGTCACAGATTGGTGGCCTCTGGATCAAGAACCGGGGTTAGGAGCCAGCGCGGCAGCTTCCCTAACCCCACAGCCTCCGGGTTGGGGGCCGTGGCTTTGTAACTGAGACAGAACTCGTGCATTTCAGTCAAGTAAACAATCCACACAGTAAACAGCCCAGGTAGGCTGGACCCAGGACACCAGAGCTACCACCACCCAACCACCTGGGGCCTTTTTGGGGTACAATTTATCATTAGTAGTATGTACTGCAGACAACATTGAACTATTTCTGGATGTTTATATGTACTGTTCCCAAACCTCCACAAAGATTAGATTTATACATTCTGGTAATAAAAGGTAGCAATGGAGGTAAAAAAAGGGGGAGGAGCGGGGGCCGACCAGGCCTTGGAAAGGACTTAGGGAGTTGTTGGGGTAGGACCCTAAGTCAAAAAGGTGTACAACCAGCACCACTATCGCATTCCAGAACCTCCCACCCCCCCAAAGTCAGACTTCATCAGGAACCCTGTAGCCATTAGCTCACTCCTTTCCCTTGGCCCTCAAGCCCCAGGCAACCACTAATCCACTGTCTTTCTGGACTTGCCTGTTCTGGACATTTCATATAAATAGAATCATAAACCTTGGGTTCTTGTGTGTCTGGTTTCTTCAACTTCGTGCATGTCTTCATGGTTCACCGAGGTCGTGTGCACAGATGTCACTTTTCAGTCATCATGTGGCCTGGATGGGTCACTTCCACCTCTGGGCAGCTGGGAGCCAAGTTGCAAGCTCGGGGTTCAAGGCTCAGGGTCCCTGTGCTCAGTCCTTCGAAGGGATACACCTGGAGCTGAGCTGTTGGGTCGTGTGGTAGGCGAGCACTTGGCTGTGAACTGAAGGGCTGGCGGTTCGAACCCACCGACCAGCTCGGCAGAAGAAAGCCGGTTAAGTTGCAGGGGTCCACCGTAACTCCAGGCAGCGCCACACACCCCCACATGGTCACTCACGAGATACTCCCAAAGAGGCCTGGCTGTTTGACAGCTCACCTGCACCCCCGAGGGCCCCGGTCCTCCCACCCTGACCAGCCTTGCCGTTTTTGTGAGGGCTTTCCTAGTGGGGGTGCAAGGAGCTCTGGTGGCCTGTAGTTGAGTCTGTGCTGCAATCCCAAAGACGCACGTCCCCAAGACTCGATCCCAGAGTTCACAGACCAGCTGCTCCGCCGGCGGACGGACGGCCTCCTCCTGGGCAGTTACTGCCTCGGACAACCTGCCGGACACGAGCTGGCGGAACAGGAGGGTGATACTCCCTCCAAGTGGGATTTCATTGTGGTTTTGCGTTTCTGGACATTAAGCCACTTTACTGTAACAATTGCACAAAGCAACACGTGGACATTGGAGGTCCAAGCTATGTGAATCTCCTGGCTTCCCAGTGGATAGAAAAGCTGGTGGAGACCTGCAGTTGTGACAAGCTGTCAAAGACCTGCTGCATAGCCCCACAACTTAACCCTGCCCCGCAGCGTGCTGCCAGTACCCCACAGCCCCACGTGAGGACGGGCCCAACCCCTGGCCATGCGGCTGTCCCTCCAGGCCTCCAGCCCAGCAGAGATACTCAGTCCAGGTGGCTTAATGATTTCTCACTGGACAGAAAACCGTGTCTGCCGTTGTGACAGACCCCCACGCTGTGCCCAGACTACCAAGAAAAGGCAGAGACCTTGTTGGCTTCGCCGTGCCCATTTTTATTTGCATTTTTAAAAAACAATTAAATTAGAATACAAATATTAGAAAACCGAGGCCTCAGCTGCCCAGGTGGGCGGGGCTGGCCTGCACTGCCCAGCTCGTCCCTCCCGACGGTGTGCCCTCTGCGGGGTTTCAGTCCCTCCTCTCGAGACCTGAAATGGTATTGCTTCCTGACAGAGGGGCGCGGCCGGCAGAGGACGCAGGTCCAGTACCGAGGACCGAGGAGAGGCGGGCAGGTGGGTGGGCAGCAAGAGCGAAGCAAATCAAACGGCGGGCAGAGGTGGTTCGCAAGTCCATAAGGAAGCCGAGTGCTGCTCCCAGCGCCTCTAGGGGCCAGTGTGGGTGGGGGGCGGGCACCCAGCTGCGGGGCTTGGGGACCGGGGACACTGGGGACAGGCTCCCAGTGCCAGGATGGCCCGGTCCTGCTGGAAGACAAGGGTGAGGCTCCCGCGCGGGAGCGCAGGGCAGACCTAGGACCCGTCTGAAAACCCAAGAGCAAGAACGAAAAAGGAGGCACCCCAAGTGGAGAGAAGTCCCTGCTGCCTTTGGGGAGGGGAGGCCGCTGAAGCAGCCAGTGCCCGCCCCCCAGGTGCCCGCCCCCCCTCCCCGGGTGACCGGCCCGCGGCGTCTGCACGGTTCTGTAGGGAAGTTAACCTGAATTGGAGTTTCCGAGGTAGCTGGCTAGAAAACTGAGACCCCCCCACGCCACGCGGTGCCACCCCACGGGGCCTGCCTTCCACGGGGAGGGCTGGCCACACGCCGGGTTCCCAAAGACCAAGTTATTGCACTTTCAAAAAATACAACACATCTGTGGCTAGACCCTCCCCTGCCCCGCTTCCCACCGCCCCCAGCCCCCCTACACCCCCCGCCCTCCCCCCACTCCATGGCTTCTTGGCTAATACGGCTCGCTGTTCCAGAGGGGCTCAGGGCCACGGGACACGTTTTTAGAAAGATGAAAACAAAACAAAAAAAAAAAAGCAAAGAAACCGACGAACAAAGACGACGTGGCTGTCACTGGAGAGGGGCGCCCGCCACCCGCTGCCCAGGGCCCCCCCGGCACCAGCTGGAATGGGCGTCGGAAGAGGTGGTGGCTGTGGTGGTCAGCAGCCTCGGGAAAGGACCCCGCCGGCTGGGCTGGCCCGACCATGGTCGGCCTCGCACGGAAGGCTGGCTTTGAGTTTATGCCGTTTTCTTTTCGTGCTCTGCTTCCGCCTTGTTCCGTTCTCAGTCCTGACGAGGAGTCCAGAGATGGTGCGGGAGCCGGCAGGGGCGAGAGGACAGAAGGGTGGACAGAAAAGGAAACCAACGCTCCGCCGAGGCCCCGCGCCCTCTGCGCGGTCAGCACCAGGAGACAGTGTCCGCGGCAGCGGTCAGCAGGCCGACACCAGGCCCTTTGGGAAAGGGCAGCGGCGCTTGGACGGGGGTCCTCCCTCCTCCTCGTCCTCCTCATCTTCCTCCTCCTCCTCTTCGTCCTCTGAGGATGATGAGCTGTCCAGCGTGAGGTCTACCACGTCGGCGCTCGGCTTCCCGTTCTCCATACCGCTGGCCACGCTGCCTCCGCTGCTGGGGCCACTGGCCACGGTGCTAACGCCACCGCCTCCGTTGATGTTGGGGGTGGACAGGAGCCCACTGGCATCTGGTGAGCCTGCAGGGGACAGGGGCAGGGCTGTCATCAGGCTGACCCAGAGTGGGCCGGGCAGCAGTGGGGACGTTCAGACTGGTCTGCACCCCCATCTCCCTGCAAAGAGGCGGCGCTAAGAAAGGAACACAATGCAAGGACCTGGGTCACAGACAACACAGGTGGGGGTGCCCCGAGAGCTCTGCGGGCGGGGGACCGAGAGATCTCTAAGACAGCAGACCTGGGTCAGGGAGGACTAGGGTGAGGGTCCCAGAGCTCTCTGAGGGTGGAAGGCCTGGGTCACAGAGGACTGGGGTAGGGCACCCAGAGATCTCTAAGACAGCGGGCCTGGGTCAGGGAGGACTGGGGCGCGGCGGGCCTGAGTCGGGGAGGACTGGGGCGCGGCGGGTCTGGGTCGGGGAGGACTGGGGCGCGGCGGGTC
>NW_006400124.1:1581797-1601635 GCF_000299155.1 Elephantulus edwardii
GGGTCTAGAGGAAACACACCAAGGACCAGGATGGAGCACTGGGGGCTGCAGCTTCGCTCCTTCTCGGCACGAATGGGGCACCAGGAACCGTCTGCCAGGAACTCGATCTCGTCTGCATCTTCGCACTCACTCAGGATCTTGGAGAGGAGCCTGCAGGCCAAGAGGAGGTGCTCAGGTCTGCCCCCATGCCTCCTACTGGTCCCCTCGCCCCACTGCTGCACCCTGTCCTGTGAGAGACCCCCAGCAAACACACCCTGCTCCCTAACTGGGGAGACACAGAGCATCTCCGTGGAGTCCGTTTCCTGTGTGCACTCGGGGCCCTGGCTAAGACCACACTGTCCTCGTCCCTGCAGGCAGCCCGGCTCTCACTGTCCTCGTCCCTGCAGGCAGCCCAGTTCTGTCCTCGTCCCTGCAGGGAGCCCAGAGGTCATTTTGCTCAAGAATTTGGGCCAGGCAGGTGTCTGTGGGGGAAAGGGAATTGGGTGGTCCTAGACCCCCATGACCAGAGAAGCTGGGCAGACCCCCCACCAGACAGAAGAGGACACAGGCTCAGAGAGAGGAGGACCAGACACAGGCCATTCCCAGAAGTTGCTGGCCCCATGTGACCCACTAGTGGGAATTCTGGGACCAGGCCTGCCAGGGCCAGCACATGGGGACATCATGGCCAGGGAATAGGAGGGTAACCTGGAGACTGTGGGGGTGAGCCCTGCTCAGCGCTGGGGTTCCAGCCCACCCCACTCTCACCCAGCCTCGTGGCCCCCACTATTCCCTGTGCTGTTGTGTCCAAGGGCTCAGAGAGCCGGGGATTAGGCCACTTCAAAGCTACACCTGCCTGCGGGTGCTCCCTGAGGTGACTTTCCAGAGGGACACCCACTCAGCTCACAGACCTCACCCCAGAGCCTTTGGTCACCTCTGCCTGCACCTTCCCACCTGTTAGACTCCCTACCCATCCAAAGCCCCAGGTGCCCGCTCCCTTCCCACACCCCCTCAGAGCCTGGATGGAGACCTGTGGCTCCTGCTGCCCTATACCCCTGGCGTGGTCTGAGAGATACCCTCGACTCCAGGCTGCCACTTCTAGAACGCCTCTCAGGCTGCTGTGTGCCCAGCCCCATCCAATCCCAGCCCTAAAGCCCCCTTGGAGCCCTCAGGGCAGCTGCTGCCTAGTGTCCCTGGTGGGGGAGGGGCTCAGGCCTCGCAGCTGCCAGGCCGGGAACAGAGCAGCCATTCACGCGTCCCAAGTGCCCAGCCCCAGGGGCCTCCTCATGCCACCCAAGGCCGGGGGCACAGGGTGAAGGCTCTGTCCCTCTGGAGAGGGGACCCTGACAAGCCGTCAAATCTGGGTTTGAGTCCGGGTGACCTGGGATTTCCTAAGTTCTCTCACCTCTGAGGTGGGATAGCTGTGAGGACGAGTTTGGGCAGCACAGACAAGAGTCCAAGTGTAGGACAGAGAAGTCAGGCCCCAGAAACCGAAGGTGTCTCCCAAGGTCCACGTGCCTGCTGTGACTCTACCGTGGACCTCCTATGTGGCCTCGGACAGGGGCGGGCACTCAGGTCCTGTGTGGCCTCGGACAGGGGCAGGCACGTGGGTCCTGTGTTGCCTTGGTGGGCATGAGGGTCCTGTGTGGCCTTGGACAGGGGCGGGCACGTGGGTCCTGTGTGTCCTCAGACAGGGGCGGGCACGTGGGTCCTGTGTGTCCTCAGACAGGGGCGGGCACATGCTTCCTATAACCACACGGCAGGCCCTGTGTGGCCTCTTACAGGGGCGGGCACGCGGGTCCTGTACGGCCTCGGACAGAGGCTGGCACACAACTGCTGTGACCACACCTTGAGTCCTGTACAGTGGCCAGGACTGAGGCAGGCGGGAGCCAAGTCAGGTGCTGTGGACAGGGGGGTCCAGTTTCTAGAAACCGAAAACCTGTGGTCCAGGAGTGAGAAGCCCTTGTTTCCTGTGGCACGTCCCCTGCTAGTGCCACCACGGCAGAGGTGGAAGGTGGCCTGGACTCCGGGAGACTGTCCTTTGGCCCGGAGGGAAGCTAGAGCCCCTGCCACCTGGGTGGACGGTATACACAGCAATCCTGGGGCTCCCCTGACGCCCTCACTTTGGGTGGGCAGACGCTCAAAAGGTGGTGATAAGACTAAGGTCACAGAACCCTGCGTCCAGGCTCCCCATCCAGCTAGGCCACGTGGTCGGTTCCTGTCCGTGAAGGCAGGATAAGGCTGCAGGAGCCCGCCTCTGCCCCGACACCATGACCCTCGACACTCACATGGCCCCGTACCCAGCCTCTCGGGCCACACCACGGAATAATCTGGAATCTCTCCAAGTCAAAGTAAAGATGCCTCGGGGCTCTCTGCTCCATGCTCCTGCAGAGGGGCCCACAGGTAGGGTGGCCACTGCGCCTCCACTCACCCGTCAATGATGAGCTGGTCGTAGGGGGCAGGCTTGTCACACACAGGGCACATCCAGGTGGGCTTCTTCTCGTTCATCTGGAGGTAGAAGACTGCGTCGAAGCACTGCAGGTGGGCACAGGTCTCCGCCCGGCAGGGCACCGTCAGCCGCATCTTCACCAGCTGCAGGGGCGGCAGAGTCACGAGCCGTCGTCCTCCAGGCCCCCAGCCTGGCCCTCTACCGGCCCCACAGAAGTCCATCCCCAACCAGTGAGCCCGGGACCGCCCATGACAAGGCCCGGAGTGGGGCGGCGGGGCAAGAGGGCGTCCAGCATAGGGGCATCACTCACCGGGCAGATGAGGGACACTCGCACTCCAGTGGTAGCTATCTCGCTGTCGGGGTCCAGGCGTAGCTTCTCTTTGACTGCAGGGCAGTGGGCTGTTAGAAGGGCCTGAAGGACCCTGCCGGCCCCCTTTCCCCGTTCCCAGCACCCCAGGTGCACCTCCCTGTACTCAGGGCCATGACGGGCTGAAGAGATGACCTGAGAAAACGGTGCCCATCCCAGGCCCCCCACCCCCCTCCGGGGCCCCCCATGACTACCACTCCCACCTCGTCTGGCTGCACCTCCCCTGGCAGGGCAGCCTTTTCTAGGCCAGGTCACATCAGTCATGCCCAAGTACAAACTACCACACACCCCTTGTGCCCAGCTATTGTGGTGGACTGGACCCACAGGCTGGCCACAACGGAAAATTCCCGGGCAGCTCGCTGAGTGTCACGGGCCAGGCCTGGCTCTGTCCTCCTCCTCTAATAAACAGGTGTGCAGCACGAAAGGCACAAGTGAGAAAAACAACAGGACTTCCTGACTACACCTGGACAGACAGAGGTGCCACGATGCAGGGGTGGAAGCAGCGCAAGGAGCCTGGGGCCCATTCTGGAAGGTACTAGAAGGTACTGGCACGGAGAACCCCAAGCTGGTAAAGGTGGGGTTAAGTTAGTGCCCAAGAGGGGTCCCCACCCTCTGTGGGCATGCCAGGACTCAGGTCAGCCCTGTCTGCCAGTGGCCCCACTGGCTACCGTCCAGCCAATCATCTGTGTGGGTGCACAGAGAGCCCGCCTCAGCCGGTCAACATTGCCATTGTCCCAGAGGCAGGCAGGTGGGGACTGAAGAAAGGGCCCTTTGAGGGGAGAGGGAGGCGGTAGGGTGTGGCACTCAGGCTGGGGCTCTGTGTCCCTGGGCTCCACCTCAGAGGTCAGTCACCCCAGAGGCTGCTCGGTTTGCAGCCAGGCTGAGCTTCCAGGTTGGGTGGTTGTGGGCTCTCACAACTCAGCCCACAGGAGGTAGGAGTTGAGCACCCAGGCCCAGCCCCTCCTGGTAGCCCTTCCGGGACGGGAGGAAGGTTTGGTTTTCAGAGGCTCTGGGGAAGCTGCCTGAGGTCACACAGCTTGACCAGGGCTGGAGGCGCCTGGCTCATGGGGTGCACAGATGCTGCAGGGCACAAAGACCCCACACTGTCCCCCAACTTCTCTGTGGGCCCAGCCAAGCAGGCCCCTCCTGCTGTGTTCACATACAAATACCTCAGGACCCAGAGGCTGGCCACAGCTGTAGGCAGACCCAGATGGCCACTGGCAGGCCTCTCCCTGACAGTCACAGCTGCTCAGGGCTCTCGGAACCAGCCCTACCACACGGCAGACTGTCTGCCCCGTCCTCACTCCTGGGGCCCTGCAGGTCTCAGAAGCCACCACGCTGTCCTGCCTTGGGGTCTTTGCACTTGCTATCCACTGTCTCTTCTGAGGAGACTTCCTTAACCACCCAGCCACATGGGTGCCTGGACGTCCAGCAGACGTCAGCTCCCTCAGAGGGATGCCCGGGGCACGCGCTCACCAAGTGCCTTGCACAGCTCCGGGTGCTTCACTCCGATGGTTTTCAACCGCTGCAGAAGCTCTGAGGAGGTCAGCTGTCGCACCAGATACAGGGCCACGGAGTAGCTCTGGGGGCAGAGGGGAAGGTCAGGGCCAGTGGGGCACAGGAGAGAAGGTGGGGGTCCAGGTAGGTGGAGATACAGAAGGGAAGGTGGGGGTCAGGGCCAGTTGAGGGAACGGAGGGATAGGAGGGAGAGAGCAGGACTGGGACAGGTGGGGGAGACAGAGAGGAAGAAGGGTGTCAAGGCAGGTGGAGGCACAGAGAGGGGGTTCAGGCAGGGCTGTGGGTAGTGAGGAAGTCGGGTGAGGGGGGCACGCAGGGCGGGGCTGGGGGAGAAGAGAGCGGGGTGGGCGAGGGCACACTCACCTTGCCATAGTTGCCCCAGGTGACGGTGATGCGGTTGGTGGCGGAGGACAGGTACATGAGGTGGGTCAGGTTGATGGGTCGGCACGGCCGCTTGGGCTCCACGCCCGGCTTGTTGGAAGGGTAGTAGCCCTGGGGTTGGACACACCAGCTCACTCACAGAGGGTCTCAGAAGACGAAGGCAACCAGCCCCCACCCCACAGCCTAAGCCCCCCTCTTCTTTGACCAGGTGGCCGACTCACCGGGACAGAGCAGTAGCTGTGGTTCACCTTGACCGCAATGTTAGGTGGATACTGGTCCTCCTGAGGGCAGCTAGTGTCCGAGTAGCAGATTCTACAGGGGCAGTGACAACCATGAGGCTTTGGGGGAACCCAGTGGGGTGCACGGGGCCACTGCCAAACAGTCACTTGGGGCTGTGGACAGGGGCCAAGCTGAGCTGCTGTATCTTGGTGTCAGAAGAGCTGAGGGTCACAGGGCACCCCAAGCCTCCAGTCCCTGGTGCTTTCAGTGAGTAGGGGAGGTGAGAGAAAGGCCTAGAGCACAGGGTTGGCCTGAGAGAGTCAGGGGTCCAGGGGGTGAAGGCAGCATGGGAGGGCCACAAGCACCCCTGGGCTTACCTGAGAACCACCTGCACAGCTTTGATCCCTGGCTGCAGCTCTCTGTGGAGGAGGGATGAATCAGGAGAGGGGCACCAGGCAATGGTGAGGGGCCGTGGGCCACTCCTTAGTGAGATGCCCTAGTGCCCCTCTAGGTGTGCCCCCACCCCGGGCTCCCCCCAGCCCACTCCCTGGGCAGGCAGGGGGGCGAGTTGCCGCGGTACCTGGAGTTCCGGATGAGCTCCACCTGGCGTGGCGTCAGGGCAAAGATGCACGGGCTCTCCTGAATCTTCTCGCTGTTCTGTGGGACTGAGGAGGACATGGGGTCAGGCCCTGAGCTCCCCTTTATCAGGGCGGCAGGATGTCAGAAGCTGACGTGCAGGACACAGGCAGAGCCAGCCTTGGCCCTGCCCTCCAGGATTCAGACTCTAGGACACCTCATTCTCCCCCTTCCCACGCTCTGTTCAGAGGCTCCGCTCCCTGCCCTGGGAGCCCCCATGTCCGAGTGGGACAGGCACTGCAGGACCCGCCACGCGACCTAGTCTCCACGCAGCCTGCTCTCAAGGCTGGTACCACCTGGGGCGCGGCTCAGCTCCCTGCGGTGGTTCTGGGGTTGGAGGGGTGCACGCCCCAAACCCTAATCACTCAGGGGGCAGTGGGGACAGCGAGGACACACCCACAGGTTCCGGCCTCTGGGCGCTCACAGGCCAGGAGAGAAGCACAAGTGGATCAGAACGGAACTCCCAAGTCCAAATGGAAATATATAACAAGAGTCTAGGGCGGGGTGAATTGCAGCTGGAGTGTCCTTGGGAGAGGAGAGGCCCAGGGACCTGGGACAGAGCTGAAGAAGACCAGGCGCCCGCCTTGACCGCCACCACAAAGCTAGTCCACACTGCCCAGCAGCAGCCTGCAAAGTTCAGGAGTGAGACTACAAGATGAAGAGTACAGGTTCTTCACGGTAATTCACCAACACTGAAAGGCCATTCATTCATTCCTTACAAACAAAACACCTGAAAAGCCAGACACACTGAAGAAGAATGTGGCATCAGGACCAGAGGAAAACTCGTCAACAACCTGTGTTACGCAGATCTTGCCTACTGAAAGTGAGGACTTTAAAATGCTCGATGCTGAAGACAAGGATTACACCTCAACATCAAGAAAACAAAGTCTTTACCACTGGGCCGGAAGCAGTATCACGGTGTGTGTGTACTGCGGAGTTGGAAGCGACCACAGCTGACCCTCCAGCAGGTTTTCAGAGGAAGTAAACTGCACAGCAGGAGACTGTCCATCTTTCTCCCCCAGGGCAGGTGGTGGATTCAAACCGCATATCCTTGCTTTGGCAACGTAATTCCTCACCCCTAAGCCACCACCGCTCCCCTATCTCCTGATAGATGGAGAAAAGACTGAAGTCATCAATTATTTCATCTGACTTGGATCCACATTCAACACCATTGGTTCCAGGAGTCAAGAACCTCTCCAGGGCACTAAAGAGTAACGACGTCAGTTTAAAGACTAAGTGTGCCTGATCCAAGCCATGGTCTTCTCAATTGCTTGTTATGTGTCTGCAAGGTGGACAGTGACCAAGGATGACAGAAAAATTGCTGCCTTTGAGTTGTGACGTTGGGGAAGAGTACAGACTATTCCATGGAGTACCAAAAGAACAAACAAGTATGTTCCAGAGAAAGTGAAACCAGAGGGTTCTTTGGAGGCAAAAATGGTGAAAACTCTCACTCAAACTCTGAGCATGTTGTCAAGAGAGCCCAGAATAGATAGGTCTTGGAGAGGGCCCAGTCCTTGGAAAAGGGTATCACACTTGGAAAGACCCACAACAAGATGTACTGACATGGTGACTCCAACGATGGGCTCGAGTGTGTCAGAGGCGGTGAGGATGGCACAGGACAGAGCAGGGTCCAGATTAGACTGAAGTCGCAGGTGACTCAACAACACACAACAGTAAGTAACTTCAATGTCAGAGAAGTGCCAATGATATACAGTTGCGCTGAGAATCATTGAATCACCAAAAAAAAATGATTAGAGCTAAAAGTAATAAAGCTGATAAAATGCAAAATACACCACAACTTGTGGGACATAGTTAAAGCAGTGTTCTGAGGGAAAACCATAGCCTAATGTTGTGTGAACAGTGCAGGGAGCACTGCATGGTTTGGAATTGGGAAGGGAGTGAGTCAGGGATATATTCTTCTTCCGTACCTGTTCAATCTGTATGCTGAGCAAATTATCCAAGAAGCCGGACTCTTTATAAAGAGGAATGTGGCATCAGGATTGGAGGGAGACTCATCAATAACCTGCATTACGCAGATGACACAACCTTGCTTGTTGAAAGTGAGGAAGATTTGAAACACTTATTGCAGAAGATCAAGGAATGCAGCCTTAAGTATGGATTGTGTCTCAATATCAAGAAAACAAAGATTCTTACCACTGGACCAGTAAGTAGTGTCACGATGGATGGAGAGGAGATTGAAACTGTCATCAGCTTCATCTTGTTTGGACCCACAATTAACACCCTTGGTACCAGCAGTCAGGAAATAAGGAGATGCATTGCAATGGGAAAATGTGCAGTTAGGGACCTTTCCAGATTACTGTGGAGTAGTGATGTCACTTTAGGATTAAGGTGTGTCTGATTCAGGCCATAGTCTTTCCAATCACTTGCTATGCATCTCAGACCTGGACAATGAATAAGGATGACAGAAAAAGAATTGATGCCTTTGAGCTGTGGTGTTGGAGAAGAGCACTGAACATCCCATGGACAGCTTGAGACAGATCTTTTGTTCATAGGGTCGCTATGAGTCGTACTCAACTCGATGGCACCTAACAACAACAACAACAACAACAACAACAACAACAACAACAACAACATGCACTTAAAAAGAAAAAAAAAAAGGATGAAGGTGAATGATCCCAGCTTCCCTCATAAGAAGCTAGGGAAGGAAGCACAGATTAAAAGCAAAGTCCCTAGAAGGAAGGAAGATTTTACTGTCCTGCCATCAAAATCAATGATTTCCTACACAAAAAGAAAAATGCAGACAACCAAGGAACCGAAAGTTTGCTCTCTGAAACAACCAAACTGAACAATAAAAACAATCAAGAAAACGTGAATTATCAGTGCCAGAAATGAAAGGACAATACTGCCAACTTCTAAAACACCTCACAATTTCCTAGTTCAACAGGGGATTAGAATGAACAACTGACAATATACCAGCAACTTCAATGAAAGAACTAAATTTTACTAAAAAGGTCTATCACCAAAAGTGACACGGAAAGAAATAGAAAACTCCAGTAGCTCTCTACTTGTTAAAGAAATTAAAGTCCTATTTTTTTTAAAAAAAAGTTTACATAAAAATTATCCAGGACTGGTGAATTCTATCAAACATTTAAGGAAGACACCATAAACATTTTATATACATTCTCCCACAAAAGAACACATTTCCAACTTATTTTATGGGACTGGCATAACTCTGCTGACCAATCTGATACTAAAAAGTGAATGTTCCCAAGATCCCTCACGCTCCCAGGACAGAGCCGGAGGGGCCGGGGTTGAGCACTTGGCTGTGAACTGAACCTCAGTGGCGGCCTGAACGGAGAGCTGCTCCGAGAGCGAGCTGTGGCGGTCTGCTGCTCTCCAGACTTACAGCCTCGGGAGTCCTATGGGGCAGCTCGACCCTCTCCTGGAGAGGTCACTACGAGCCAGGGGCTCAAGCGGGTCAGAGATGATGAGGATGGTGTGGCCAGCACACGGTTCCGAGCTGCTGGTCACAGGGACGCTAAGTTGTCCTCAACAGCACGTACTGATGACGTCAGAGATGGACGGAGCTCTGGTGGCCTAGAGGTCAGGAATGCTGTCAAGCTAACGGCACGTGGCTGTAATGCACCAGCTGCTCCACAGGAGAAAGACTGGGCAGCGTCCACTCTCTGATTTTCCTGCCTCTAAAAAGCTGAAGGGTCAGCTGTGAGTGGGTTCCTGTGAGCATACTGAAGTAGGTGACTTGAGGGTACGTAAAAACAGGAGTCGGAATGACTCGATGGCTGGGCAGTTTTAAAATTTTTAAATGAAAACAGATGCAAAAGTTCTTAATAAACTATTAGCGCAACAAACCCAGGGACAGACAGGACAATACAACACAGCCCAGTGGATGTAGTCCAGGAATGTAGGATGGATTTCACACTCCACTAAGAGGGAGCTCTGCTGGCCTAGTGGCAAGAAGCTGCGGTGCAATCCCGAAGGCACACGGTTCAAGGCCACCAGCCGCTCTGCGGGACAAGGATGGGCAACCTCCTCCTGTGTGTTTCACTGCCTCTGGAAACCCGCCGGAGGGCCAGCTCCGACTCTACCGTAAATGACCACGACAGACTCCACTGGGAGGGTCAGCACGGGAACGAGCTGACAGGGAAACGGAGCAACAACTCCCGGCCACTGCCGGTGGAAACGTCAACACGCCCAATCATTTTAGAAAACAAAGCGCAGTTTCTTAAAGTTCAACAGACTATTCTGATGACCTAGCAATCCCACTTTGATGTATTTCCTCCAAAAATAAATGAAAATACGCCGCGCCCCCCCTTGTGTACAAGTATGTTTACGGTACAACAGTGCACTGACAGAACACTGCTCACAGCATTAATGGTCTGTATCCTCGAGGGGCCAGCATCTTCAAAGCCTGAGAGCCGCCCTCTAAGACACAGCTAGTGGACAATCCTCTTCGGGAGCAAAGCAGAGAGAAGCCAGAACCTCAGAGAAAGTCTACAAGGCACTCACTCACAGCCTCACGTGCCCTGAGAACACAGCAGCCAGAGATGGTGCCGGCCACCGCCAGCAACCGTTCTAATCAGGGCCACAGAGCGTGGACCCCAGAGAAGGGGAGAAAACCCTGCACTCACATGCTTTTCTTTTTAAAAAACTTGGTGGTAAATTTGGTTTTCCCTCCTTTTCACAGTGATTTGGGTGAAAGTTTGCAGAGTAAATAGTTTTCCATTCAACTGTTTGTACACATTTGTTTTACATTAACGACAGTACCCACAATGTGACCACACTCGTCTCCCGTCCTCCTGCCCACTCTGTCCTGCGCTCAATCCCTGGGCGAATGGGGATGATTCTAAGGAGCGAGCCCTCCACGGTGTGATGGTTCATCTCACGAGCCTGCCTGTCACTTGGTGGTTTAGTGGTTAAAGAGCTGCACTACAACCCGAAGGCACATGGTTCGAGTCCACCAGCCGCTTGGAGGAAGAAAGGTGGACAATCTCCTCCTGCACGATTTACTTCCTTTCACCTGCTGGAGGCTTTCAGGGGCAGCTGTGAGTCACTTCTGACGATTCAAAGTAACAACACCTGCCTGAGAATGGAGCCATGATGGGAGTTTTGTTTCCAGCTTGAAGGGTGTGTGGGGGCCATGGTCTCGGGCACCACCAGTACAGTATTCAAGCCCTGGACCAGGAGAGGCTAGAAGACTCCCGAGGGCATCACCGAGATACACTCTGAACCCTCAACAGTGCCCTGAGGTCACTTTTTATTCAAACAGACTGGCACACAGAATAGAAGCTGCTGTGTGTGACAACGCTCCACTGAGAAAACATCTGCAGACCAGAGGGGGGCAGGGCCCGGACCAGAAGCCGGGCGCCGAGAACGACCCGGTGCCTCCGAGCCCCCCGTGCACCGTCCCACGGAACCTCACGTGCTGCGTGAGCTCTCTGAGGCACAGCAATGCCGATGGAAGCAGAGCACAGGCCTTTCTCCCAAGCAGGTGCTGTGCGGGTGTGAACCGCTAACCAGCTCATAACGAGAACTTACCGCGGGGTCTCCTTTGCAGAATGAATGAATGAAAATACAACTTTTCTGCAAACTTTTGTTAAAAATCACAACTTAAAAAAAAAAGGAAAAAAAAGCAGCCACCGCCTGTATGTTTAAGGAAAGAAACCCCAGATCCCACATACACTGCCCTGAGTGAGTCTGCTGCAAAGAACCTCTTCAAAGCACTGATGAGCAAGGATATAATCTGCGAGACTAAGGGGCTCAAACCACTGTGTGTTTAACAGCTTCATACCCACGCAAAAGGTGAAGGGCTAATTAGAAAGTGCAGAGAACTGATGCCTCTGGAGTTTGTGAAGAATATCGAGTCCATACCACAGACCGCCAAAACACACGCGCGTGTGCCACTGCCGTGCAGCCACACCACTCCTTAGAAGTAAGGCTGACGAGGCTTCGCCTTCCACACTGTGGGCACGGTGCGGGGAAGGGCCTCCCCCTGCAGGAGAACACCAAGCTGGGCATGGAGGAAGACCCTCAAGAAGCTGGACGTCGCAGCTACAAGATGGACTGTGGACTTGGGCACAGCAGTGGCCGTGAGGACAGCAAAGGACCATTTTGCTCTGCTGTGCAGGCTTGCTAAACGGGCAAGAAGCTGTGCTGCAATCCCAAAGGCTCGTGGTTCAAATCTACCAGCTGCTCTGTGGGAGAGGGAGGGGCAATCTCCTCCCGTGTGATTTCCTGTCTCTGAAAACCCGCTGGAGGGCCAGCGATGGGTCTTTCTGACCTGACAGAAAACAACCAGCAGCCTCCTGTGTCACAATCAACTCAATGGCAATGAACCATCCCAACCCCTGGCCCCCACGTGCAGGATGCTGCGGGCACAAAGCTGTGCTTTACCAAGGACATCTAAGAACTGCCAGCAAGAGCCTGGCAATGCCCTTCACATGATGGCTGTGGACGGCACCGGAGGAATGTTACACAAGGGCCCAGAAGGCACTACGCGAGGATAAAGAATAAGCTCCCTGCACTCCCCCCGCCCCTTTCTCTCTTCATGTAAAACTCAGGTACAGGAAGTGGCCCCCAAAACGATTTTTAAGCCTTCAACCCCTGAAGTCCACTTTAAACCAAAGAATACTGCAGCCAAGTGAAGACTGTCTGCTGGAACACGGTCCTTTTAAGATCTAGCTCTCTGGGATCCCGTAAGAACTCGCGCAGCAGAGTATCCCGTGTGGGGCTGCCATCAAGAGGTTCGAATCCACCCACTTCTCCCTGGAGAAAAATAAGGGACTCTGCTCCTGTCAAGATCTACAATCACAGAAATCTGATAGAGGGCTGTCAGGAACCAGAACACCTTAACCACAGCGAGCACGGGATCCAAAGGACAAGAGGCGAGACCGGAAGCACAGGGGACAGGAAGTGCCTATTCTCAAGGGAGGAAGAGCTGGAGAGAGGGAGGCTGGGTGCTCGGCTGGAAGACTCCTCGGTGCATCGTCTGCTCTGCATATTCTCACAACAAAAATAAAATGCAGGGAAAAGCAGGTGCAGAGGAGTTACTGTTTGTGCAACAGAAAGCGGGAGGGCGTCAGAGTCAGGCACAGGTGCAGCCACGTGCACGACGCAGCCCTGGACGGGAGGCGGGGATCTGGCCAGTGCCAGCTGCTGAGTGGCCGAGGACAGAGGGACCACTTGGTCAGGCCTGCCAGCCCTCTGGTCTCTGCTTTATACTGTTGCCAACGGTTTCTGTAAAGGACCACTGTGGGAACGTTATTTTCTCAGGCCAGGGGTTGTATTTCACTGAAAACTGCCTCAGAAGATCAGCAAACTAACCAATGGGCACAACTGTGTGCCAATAAAACTTTATTTACAAAGCAGCGGGCTGCACAGATCTGGCCCTCAGGTTCTGGTTTGGAGAAGCCTGCTCCAGAACTCTGGGAATCTGAAGTGGGAGACGAGGCCACCTGTCCAAAAAGCAAACACGATTTTAACTGCAGATGAACAGGTGCAGGGGTCAAGTGGACCCCACTCTGGGCACCCCCGCGTGAACCCAGCTTCATGGGTGCAGGAGGGAACGGCTGGCCCTCAGGTGCTGCTGTCCTGACACTCGGCCCATGTACCGAGCAGGCTGTTTGTGGCAGCTTGGTGGGTCCCTGGGGACGCCGGCTGCTGAGTGCTGGCCGGGCCCCTGAGGAAGGCTGTCTAATTGGGGTGAGGGGAGCATAGCTAGGCCACCTGCAGACACGCTGAGATCTGCCCAGGTGCCCAGGGAACAATTACCCAGGGCGGGGCGGGGCCGTGCCCTGCAGGCTGGCAGCCCACGGCACTCTTATTTTCCCCGTGAATACATCAGGGAGTGGGAGCTACCCTGCAGGACTCTGCAGCACTCCCCAGAGGGTCTTCAAGTCTGTACGGGAGTCTACTGCCCTGTCCGCTTCCCAAGGAAAGGCTGGAGGGTTCAAACCATGGACGGTCCCTGTGAGCACCATGGGAAGCACCCTGCTGGCCTGGGAGTGCCATTCCACAGGGGGGATCAGCAACACGCCCCACATCCAGGAGCGTGTCCCGCACTAGATAGTTCCCCAGCTCGAGGAGCCTGGGGTCCAGGCAGGTGGGAGATGAAATAGGGCCGGTAGCAATCCCCCCTAACCTGGGTGGCCGGCCACCTTGCCTCTCTTGTGCCTCCTTGGCCCCTCACTGATGCCCCAGCCAGTCCTGTCCACTCTGCTTCCAATCCTGCTGTCTCCTACTCTCCCCTCTGATACCCCAGGCCTTGAATCCGTGGTCCCTCCTTACAGACCCTTAAGCTCTGCCTCTGTCCCTAGGTCCCACTCAAAGTCCCCTGCTGACACAGATTCTATGAACAATGCTCCCTGGGGAGATGGGCTCAGGTGGTTAAGCTATAGAGGTAAAAGGAGACAAGAAGGGAGAGAAACGTGCCTCAAATGTGGCAATCAGGGAGGCCACCCTGAAGTGGTGATATGATCAGAGGACAAAAGAAGAGCCAACTGGAGAAGTAGGACTGAAGGGACAGCTCGTGCAAAGGCCCCGAGGTAGGATGAGAGCTGGTGAGTTAGAGGAACAGCACAGCAGAGGTTCATGTGGCTGGAGTGGGGAGGGGAGGGGAGGGGGAAGCACCGATGGGGAGGGGAGGAGGGCAGGGAAGACAGGGAGGGCCTTTGGTGACTCCACTGCCCTGCAAGGGGGACGTCTTGGAGGCTATGGGCACAGCAGCAGGGCCGGCCTTCTATTTTTTTTTTTCTTTTCTTTTTTTCTTTTAACTACAGGGGAAAGCGCGAATGCAGTCCCCCACTACCACAAATTATGCAGTCGAGTTTCCCACATTTGGGGAAATCGCAGGGGTCAGCACATCCGGAGTGCAATGGATAAGCCTCGCCCTGGGAAAACCACCTTCGTGATCATGGTATCTCCCCTGCCAGGTAAGCCTTCTATTTTAAAGAGAGTCAGGGCCTCCAGTGAGTGGCCCCCAAACTCAGGCCTCCACCCTTGTCCAGGGCTGGGCCTGGCTGTGGGCTGACAAGAGAGGATGCTTCATTCCCGTGTCTCAATGCGATAAAAGGACAGAGAACAAGACTCAGCATCAGGCCAGCACGACAAGGGGACACTGCTGGGATTCACGTCAGGAAAGGCTCACAGCTCACCACACCTGTCTAATCTGGACACTGAGCACGGAACTGGAGAACCTGGATGACGGGGGAGGAAATGGATTAGAGGAAGCACCTTTAACCACTGCAAGATGCAGAGGTCTGCTAAGACAACCTGACACAACTGCTGCTGGTGGTCAAAGACCACAGCCTCAGGACAGATTACACATGACATCAAGAAAAAGACTTCATGCACACCCATGTTTACTGCAGCTTTGTTCATGTTTACTGCAGCTTTGTTCACAATAGCAAGGAGTTGGAAACAACCTAAATGCCTATCAACAAATGAATGGTTAGAGAAGCTGTGGTATATTCACACAATGGAATACTATGCTGCATTGAAAACAAGGAGCTCATGAAAAGTTATTCAAAATGGATGAGCCTGGAGAACAATATGCTGAGTGAAATATCTTAGTCGCAAAAGGACAAATACTGCATGATGCCACTGCTGTAAAATGGGACTGATATTAGGGTTGGGGTAAGACTGAGAAAAACTGGATAAATTGTGTATACTGCACTGAAACAGATGAGCGAGAGAATAATTTTAAAGCGATGTATGATAGGGTATTATGGTTACCACAAGAGTCCACAATTAAGGTTGCATAGTGGAATGTACTTGGAGTGGTGGGAGGGGTGCGGGGGGATTGTGTACCAGGGAGGGAGTTTTTCTATTACTTTTCAAAGAGAGAAGCGAACTGGGGGTGGGGTCGGGGGAGAGCTGGGCAAGGAGAGAAGTGCAGCAATGAATGAATAGAAATCCAAAATCTCTCTAAATGTTCATTAAATTATTAAAATAAAAATTGGGCCAGAGGCATGATAAGCAGTTGTTAAAGGACTTCATTTTCTTAGAATTCACAACCAACACCCGGGGAAGCGGCAGTGAAGGGATGAAGTCGGGACCACCCGGGGCTGACTCTGGAAGGAGCACCCCCCGACCAAAGGCTCAGCATTTTCAACTCCCTCCTGTGCGTGGGAACGCAGGACAAGAGGAAGACCAAAGGACTGACTGAGGGCTTTGCTTGCTGGTGCTGGCAAACTGAGGACCACTGTCCTGGAAGAAAAGCTGCCAGGAAGCCCCTTAGAAGTGACCAGCCCGTCCAGCTGGAGGAGAGGGGCTGGCCGGGAGGAGAGGGGCCGGCTGGAGAGACCGGGTGGATGGAGAGGGGCCGGCCGGGAGGAGAGGGGCCGGCCGAAAGAGAGGGGCCAGGTGGATGGAGAGGGGCCGGCCGGGAGGAGAGGGGCTGGCCGGGAGGATAGCAGTGGAAAGAGAAGATGTTCCTGATGAACAGCTGCAGCAAGGGGCTCACACAGAGCCACAGCGAGGACGGAGCGGGGCTGGGGGCCTGGCCTGGGGCAGCCTGGCCGGTGTTTCGGTCCACTGTGGATGGGGCTGCTGAGTGAGAACCAACTCGGCCGGCACCTGACGGAAGTGAACATCAACCTCAGGGAGGAGAGGCCACGGCCAGCACCGCTCGGCTCTACTCTGTTCTTCCCGTGACCAGTGGCATCCTGGGCTCTCTGGACCCTCCGCCCACTCCAAGGCCCCCCCACATCAGTCACAAAGCTTCCATTCAGTCCCTCTCGCCGCTGGGCCTTGCCCTGGAACACACCCCCGCCCCAGCTCTGCTGGCTCAGTGCTGTACATGCCTTGGCTGGAGACCAGATGGCCACCTCCAAGAAGCCCGCCCTGACTGCTCCCAACAGTGCAGGCTGGAGCTCATCACCGTCACTGGCCCCACGGGGTGGGGAACCCAGGACACGAACACAGGGCACGTGGCTGACAGCTCCAGAGATAAAAGTGCTTCCTTCCCTGGCCGAGTCCCATAATGGCCTCTCTCCGGCCACAGGAGGGTCTCCAAGGCTGGCCTCTGCCATTACACAGCCAGTGCTGGGCCAGGGTCGGGTGGCAACCCAGGCAGACAGACGCCACGGCAGGCCCTATCGGGTTCCCTGCGGCACCGAGCGCGCTCGGGAGCTGTGCCCAAGGCCGGCCTGGCCCAGGCTGGACAGAGGCTGGCCGCACTCCCTGCTGGCAAGGGGGCCGGAGTCCAGAACCTTCGCGCGGCTCAGGCTGATGCCTCCCTGCGGGGCTCGGCACGGACAGGCTGGACAGAAGCAGCCTCTCAGGCCACTGCGTGACCTTGGGCGAGTCTCCGGTTCCCGCTTAGCAGCCTCGGTACACAGAGGTCCCTGAGCCCCCGCTGCCGCTCTTGCCCGCCCCTCCCCCACGGCATGCCAAGCGGCCAGTGATTTATGTCCGGACTCGGCAGGGCTCTTCCGGGGGAGCGACCAAGTGCTGGGGCCAGTCATGGGCAGGGGCGGGGGGTCGGGAAGCTGAGGCCCCTGAAATAGGCCCCATGCACGGCTACACTCCATGGGGACCTGAGCTGCTGGCAGAGGTGGCGTGGCCAGGCCCAGGCCCCAAACGGGACTAGCCCCTGGTCTAAGACCACCCCAGACCAAGGAGGAGGTGCCCTGAACCACCCGGGCAGCCCTGACCAGCCCTGAGGACAGGCCGGGTGGGGAAGCAGGGCGGGGCCGGCGTCTTTGTTCCAAGCTGCCAGCAGAGTGATTCCCAGTGTAGACAGGAGCAGCAGCTCCCGGAGATCAGGTGACTGGGGTCGGGGTGGGGGGTGCCCGTGGCACACTGAGGGGCGGGAGCCACTCCACGCTCGCTGGGCAGGAAAGGAGCTCACGCTCCGGCGAGGGGTGCGGGTGCGGTCGCCCAGTGCCACGGTCAATGTCACCTCCAGCCCCCACCCCAACCTTCCTGTTCTGTGGACCGCTGGGTTTTCAGGAATTTGACTGCACATTCTGACCTTGAGGACTATGGGTAGTCACCCCCGAGGACCCAAGGGAGCAGCTTCCTGAGTTCTGGAGGGGCTGGGAAGGGAAGGTGGGCACTGAAGACCAGGCTGACACACTGCACCAGGCAACCCCCCCGTGACACCCCAGCCCCTGACCTGAAGGCATCTCATCATCGCACAGTCACACAGAGCACCCTGCGGGTTCAGTCCCCACTACGGTCAGAATCCTGAGGGTCCAGGGCACAGGAAGATGGAGGAGACTGGCTGAGCCCGGCCACCCTGCTTGGCCTGTCACAGGGGAGATGTGGGGGGACTGAATGGACAAGGCTCGTTGTGGGCTACTGTGGCCACAGAGGTCTTTGTCACACTGACGCCTTGGTGCCCAAGCTTGGAGCAAGCATGCAAACTGCCACTGCATGAACGTAAGGATGGAAGAGAGGACAGATGAGGAGTCAGGGGATGGCTATGCGGACGGACGAATAGGTGACTGAGTGGACAGAATGAGAGCCAGATGGGCAGGTGGGTGAGAGGATGAATGGTGGTTGGATGAGTGGATGTATTAATGGATGGGGGGGGATAGGGGGATGGGGATAGATGGGCGGGTAGAGAAATGGCAAGATGAGTAGACGAAAGGGTGATGAGTGGATGAACAGACGGATGAATGGGTAGGATAAGTGGATGGAGAGACGGATAAACAGCTGAGTGAACGGATGGATGGGAAGAGGCTACATAGATGAGTGGATGGATAAATAGATGGGTAGGTGGATGAAAGTGTGAACAGATGAGTGGACGGAGGGGTGGACAGGCAGATGGACAGAGACGGGGCAATGGGTGGGTAAATGGTAGATGGAGATATGGGTGGGTAGCTAAATGGATGAATGGGCAGATGGATTAACAGATGGGTGGAGAGATGAATGTCTGGACCAATGGATAGATGGACAAAGAGATGGACGGACAGACGGGTAGAAGGATAAATGGCTGGGTGGCTAGATGGATGACAGTAGAAGGATAAACGGATGGGTGGGCAGATGGATAAACAGACAGACGGACAAATGGTGTTAGGTGCCTTCGAGCACACCCACAGTGACCCTATGAACAACATCGGAATCCTGTCCTGCTCTGGGCTATCCTGACACCCTACAGCCCACTGCAGCGGTCACTGTGTCAGTCCATCTGGCTGAGGGTCTACTTATTTCTCACTGACCTTCTATCTTTCCAAGAATCATGTCCCTCTCCAAGGACAGCCTCGCCTAGCAACATGCTTGAAGAATGTGAGATGAAGCTTTATCATCTTTGCCTCCAAGGAAATCTCTGGCTGCACCTGAATCTTCAAGTCCTATCTGTCTGTTCTTCTGGCCGTCCATGAGATGTTCAGTACTCTTCTCGAATACCACAGCTCAAAGGCATCAGTTCTTGTGTCTGACTCACTGTCTAGCTCGCAGATGCACAGCAAGTGAGCAGAAAGACCATGGCCTGAATCAGACCTACCCTAGACCTCAAACTGACATCAGTGCTCCTCAATAATGTGGCCAGATGGGTAGAATGAGAAATGGGTGGGTGGGCAGATGGACAGAACAGGCCGATGGATATAGAAGGGGAAAAGGATTTACAGACGCGTGAACAGACAGGTGAATGTAGATGGGTAGATGAATGAACAGACGGGAGGAGAAATGGGCAGAAGGATGAATGGATGGATGGATAGAAGGACAAATGGATGGATGGATAGAAGGATAAATGGATGGGTGGACAGAAGGATTAATGGATGGGTGGATAGAAGGATGAATGGATAGAAGGATAGATGGATGGATAGAAGGATAAATGGATGGATGGACAGAAGGATAAATGGATGGATGGATAGATGGATGGACAGAAGGATAAATGGATGGGTGGATAGAAGGATGAATGGAGGGATGGATAGAAGGATAAATGGATGGATGGATGGATGGATAGAAGGATAAATGGATGGATGGACAGAAGGATAAATGGATGGATGGATAGAAGGATAAATGGATGGGTGGATAGAAGGATGAATGGATGGGTGGATAGAAGGATGAATGGATGGATGGATAGAAGGATAAATGGATGGATGGATAGAAGGATAAATAGATGGGTGGATAGAAGGATAAATGGATGGGTGGATAGAAGGATAAATGGATGGATGGAGGGATAGAAGGATAAATGGATGGGTGGATAGAAGGATGAATGGATGGTGGATAGAAGGATAAATGGATGGGTGGATAGAAGGATGGATGGATGGATGGATAGATGGATGGATGGAAGGATTAATGGATGGGTGGATAGAAGGATTAATGGATGGGTGGATAGAAGGATGAATGGATGGATAGAAGGAT
>NW_006400124.1:1601820-1602198 GCF_000299155.1 Elephantulus edwardii
AAGGATGAATGGATGGTGGATAGAAGGATAAATGGATGGATGGATGGATGGATAGAAGGATTAATGGACGGGTGGATAGAAGGATTAATGGATGGTGGATAGAAGGATAAATGGATGGATGGATGGATAGAAGGATAAATGGATGGGTGGATAGAAGGATGAATGGATGGTGGATAGAAGGATAAGTGGATGGATGGATGGAAGGATGGATGGATGGATGGATGGATAGAAGGATTAATGGATGGGTGGACAGAAGGATAAATGGATGGATGGATGGATGGGTGGATAGAAGGATAAATGGATGGGTGGACAGAAGGATAAATGGATGGATGGATGGATGGATAGAAGGATAAATGGATGGGTTGATAGAAGGATGAA
>NW_006400124.1:1602318-1608575 GCF_000299155.1 Elephantulus edwardii
AAAAAAAAAAAAAAAAAAAAAAGAGCCCTTCCAAGTCCACCTGCCCCTGGGACCCTGGGTTCTGGATAATCTACTTGCTGTGCAGGTGCCCAGGCCAGGCCTCCTTAACTGGCTTCTGTGGTCAGGGCTGCCCAGGGACAAGGGTCCTGCCTGGCCTGGGCTATGATTCTGGGCATCCACTCAGCCCAGGGTGATGAAACAAAGAACATGGGGGCTGTAGTGTCCTACCTCTTGGGAACCACTTAAGTCCCCTGACTTACAATTTATGACAATTACTTCAGAGGTCACTCACTGGGGCAGAAGAGCCAGGGGGAAGAGAAGTGGGGGTCAGATGGAATTGTTTCCGCCCTTTTTCCACAGCTAGAGTCTAAGGGTAGTAGCAACAGTACACACACTTGGGTCGGTGAAGGTTGGGGATTCAACGTGCACCAAGAAACACTCAGAAGGCAGGCCTGGGACCCTCTTCCCAGACCAGCCATTACAACTCCGTGAACAGCTGACACACATGGCTCACTGTGAATTAAGGTCGGCTCCACTGCCGCTGGCGGGGGGGGGGGGCAAAGGGGGCAGCCGGCCCCCAGGGAGTCACAGCCTTGTGGTGGAACCACAGGACACCAGGACTGCTCTGTGCAGTCAAGTGTAGGCAGGTCGCATCTGACACCAGGTTGGGAGAAAACTCAGCCCCTGGCTTGGCTGTGAGCTCTTAGCATCCTCCTGCCACCCTAAAGTGAGGGTCCACTCAAAGCCCGCGTGGTGGGGGCCAAGGTCTCGGGCCAGGAACCACAGGAGGGCCCTCAGGAAACAGTTCCTCCGGCCCTGGCTGAGCCTTCGGGTGACGTGGTCCTGGCGGAGAACTTGACTCCAAGGAGACCCTGGAGCAGAGCCCACCCCCAGCTCAGCCCGTGAGCTGATATACACACACTGCATTAGTCTGCAGAACAGGGCTACTTGTTACACAGCCAATGACCCCTGGAGACTGGGCCAGCTCCCCACCACCCTAGCTACAGTTCCACAAGGCCGGCTGGCTGTCAGACGCGGGCTGCAGGACACTCCCACGCCCCCCCAGGGGAGGCGGCCCAGACTCACCCAGCTCGGTGGGCTTCAACAGTTCGTCCAGCATGTTGAAGAAGGGCAGTTTCACCAGGCGCACTTCTGGCTTGAGGGTTTTGGCGGGCAACCGTCCGAGTCCGTTCAAGTACTTCCCGTACAGTACGGGATAGTCAATGTTGGGCCCTGAGAGGGGCGTCCTGGGCAGCGTGCTGGCCCGGTCATAGGCCGAGTGCATGGTCAGGGGGTCCAGGGGCCGGTGGGGCTGTGGGACAGGCTCGCTGTTTTTCTTGGCGTAGCGAGTTTCGTACAACTCCTTGATCTTCTTGAACAGCTCAGGGCTACAGTCAAACTGGACCAGCTGCAGAGCCCGCGTGACCAATTCGTGCTTCAGGCCACTCTTACTCCGCCCGACGAAACCCAGGAGCATCTGAAGGTCGGAGACTCGAAAACTCATCACCATGTTCTGGGGGAGAACGACACAGGGACACGCACGTGAGAAGGGCCGCAGTGGGGTCTCGGGGCTCGGGGTGGGGGGCCACTCTGCAGGCTGCACCCAGCCCACTGCCGTCTCCGAGAGCCCAAGGTGCTCGGGGGTTAATGCAGTAGGGACCGCAGTCCCTGGGGCTCCTGTCATCTTCAGAGCAGCAGAGCCAGGCTCCTCTTACGCTGTGCCAGAGTGGGCTCAGACCACCAGATCCGCCAGCGGAGTACATGCCGCCCTGGGACCTGGCTATACCTACCTGCAAAGCCTGGCTGCTGGGGAGCCAATTACGACTCAGTGACCCTGGGGCGCTGGGCAGAACCGCCCAGAGGGTTTCTGACGCTGTAATCTCTACAGAGAAGATGGGCTCTTCTCTTGCCCCTGCAGCCAGGCTGGACTCAGGCCCCCGAGTTCTCTGTTCACAGCTCAGCATTCACTGCTGCATCACCAGGGCGCCCTCTGCTACCTGCGGGCCTGGCCCACTCCCATCCCAGCGCCAGCCCTGCCCTCCTCCTCCCCGTCACCCTCCTCAGCACCACAGCACACAGAAGCCCGCTCTGGCTCCCAACCCGCTAACTGCTATTTTAAGTCCTCTTCGCCCATCTTCCCGCTCGAGAGCATCCCCAGGGCAGGAACCGAGTGTCTCGTTCTACCCTAAATAGCGTAGCGTCTCCCTGCCACAGCCAGGCACCGCCCAGACCCGCAGGACCCCGTCTCCACCTGCGGCTGGGCAGGGAGGTGGCAGGACCCACCTTGTGGGGATACAGAGGGTAAGGGTGTGATACAGGATCCACTGGAAACAGTGAGGGCTCCCCAAGGCGCCCAGCGCCTCGATGCTTCGGCACAAGTGATGGTACCCGAGACCCAAACCCACCACCAGGGGTCGACCCTGACGCACAGTGACCCTCGAGGGCTGTGAAAGTGAGGAGTGAGGGTGGGAAGGGGCCTGAGGCAGAGTCCTTACAGAGCCAGACGCCGTATCTGTCCGTCCACCGGGCCGGTACAGGCTCGGGTCTTTCCATTAGGAACTAAGTGCTTCACCCCAGTGCCACCAGGGGTCTGTTAAGTGGCATCGTCAGCACAATCTCAGTGTCAACGACATGCCAGGGATCAGGCTGAATGGCACACATGCTTAGCTGTCAGCCTAATGGGAGCCCTTCTCCCGGAGAGGAAGGTGAGGTGTCTGCGCCCCTCGTTTACAGCCTCAGAGAAAGCTGCCACCACACAGAGCCCCTCAAAGACAGCGCAAGTCCCCCAAGAGCGGGCTCAGCCCCACGCCGGAGGAGGGAGGAGGCCGCGGCTCATCGGCCTGGGACCTGGCCCTCCTGAAGCCACGCTGGCCCCACCACACCATGGGTACCACAGGGCCTCCCATCTGTCCACAGACAGGGCCGGCCCCCTCCTGCAGCCACCCTGGTACCGTGGGGTGCTGAGCGATACCCCTGGCCCCCGCATGATGCTGGTCCTACCTACTTCCCCAGCTATGCCACTCACAGATACCCTGCCCAGTGTCCCCCGACGTCAGCCTTTGCACGTCATGACCCTCTGACCTCCCAGGTCTGCCCACACTGAGTTCAGGGGTAAAGAAGAGGTTCACAGAGATGGAGGGTCCCCTGGTTACAGCACTGACTCAGCGGGGGCTTATTCTGGTGGCCACTGTGAACAAGAGCCAGATACTCAAGTGGTCTCCCCTTCGGGGCACTGCCAACGCCACACCGGGTGGGCTGCCCTGCATGCTGCTGGGGGAGGAGCAGCTCTGGCCTCTGCTCACCCAATGCCAGTGGCATCTCACCCTCAACTGAGACCGCCGGAAATGTCTGCAGACATCACAACGTGCTCTCACGGGATGGGGACAGACCTGGGCTGAGATCACAGGCGCGAGGCTGCAGGAAAGTGATGATGACTGGGGTTTGCTCAGGCCTGGCACACACTCCCTGGCAGGGCCGGCGCCTGAACCCAACCAGACAGAAGTGCTCAACGGAGGGCATGCTTGGTGTGGGCTGCCCGGGGCAGGAGGTCTGCCTACCACAGGACCCCAGGAGACCAAGGCCTCCTCAGTCGCAGTAAAGCCTCAAGGAATGGGCCGGGGCCACCCTTGCCATACCCTCAGCTTGCCTGGGATGAATGAAAGTTCCCCAGAGAGTGACAAAAATAAGGTCAAATATGGCCAAAGAAGGGACGGGAAGATGGCACAGTGGACAGGCCCCCACCAACAAGTCAACTGCTTGCTTCCACTCAACCGGAAAACCCCAAACCCTCACTGTCAGGGTCGACCAGTCATCCACGGGGGCATCTGTGAGTTGCCAGCAGCCTTGAGTCTGACTCTTCAACTGCCCAAACTGCTGGCTGGCCCTGGGCTGGAGGCCGGCCTCTCTGGGCCGTGGCCCTTTGCATCAGCGTGCCAGGACCAGGGCAGGCTGATGTGGACCCTCCAGGAGGACAAGGGCAGTCGTGCAGGGTACACACCAGCCGGGGCCCGGCCGCCTCCCGCAGCACATCCACACCAGACACCAGGCTGGCCTTTGACGCCGCCACTCCAGCTCCGAGCAAGCCACTCTCTGCACCGGGCTGGGCACGAGGGCTCAGCATACCTGGGGAACCCCATGCTGCCTGCCCGGTGCCCAGCTTGGTGCACGCTGAGCAGGGAGAAGATGGCAGCCCACCCGGGTACCACCCCATGGCCACCAGAGCCAGGCTGGGCAGGGAGAGGGCTGCACTGCAGCCCACAGCCCACCCCTTGGCTTCCCATATGCTCACAACTCCAATTTGCCAGCAGCTGCCACCACTGAGCAGGCTGCCCTTAGTGCTGGGGGTTGGGGGGGTACAGGAAGAAGACGCACGCACGCCACAGCAAGCACTTCCGGCTGTGGCTTCATCCCAGCCACCCGCCCACCTGCCGTCCCGGCAGCCGAGTCTGGGGACAGCTTCCAGAGGACACTCTGCTGCGGACTTCATCTGAAGCCGTAAGCAGAGCCTGCAGCCTCGAGCCAGCACCGGGCTGGACCTCCACCGAGGTGGAAGGCATGGGGGGGGTGCTCCCTGCAGTGAGGAGCTCCTGGCCAGATGGCTACCCCCCACCCTCCCCAGACCCACCTCCTGCTTTCCAAGACTCTCAGGTTTCAAACTTTCTCCACAAACCCTATGTTGGCACCCCAGATAACGCATCTCCAGCTGGAAGTGGTCTGGAAGAGACGGGGTGCCGAGCCGCCCAGGGCTTCCTCTGCATCTAAGACCAGGGTGGGGAGGGGTGGCGGGAGGCCAGAAGGCCTGCCAAGTGCCCAGGGCTCAGTCCTCCTGGGGAGGATGCCACTCTCCTGGACTTGAAAGGAGGGTCAGCTCGATTTAATTGGGGTAGGGGGGCCCCAGCAGCCACAGGGTCAAGCAGAGTTCACGAGATCATGTTTCAAGGCTCTGGTAAGAGAGTGCGGCCTCTTCCCTAAGGCTGCAGAGGGACCTTGGGGTCACAGGATCATGGCCCCCTGAGAAGGTTCCATTTCAGGGCTGGTGGAGGGGAGCTCTGAGTGGGGAGGCAGCTGCCACATCTCCAGAGCGAGGTGACAATTCCTCAAGCACCCCCTAGAGAGGAGCAGAGGTGTATGTGGCGGGAGTACAGGGAATGGGGTTGGGGGGGAGGTATTGCAGGGAATGGGGTGGGGGTTACTAGACGCACGCACGGGCTGGGGAGGCGGAAGCAGCCAGGGAGAGAGAAGAAAGGAGCCCCAGCAGGCAGGGTCTGGAAGGACCCCGGGGAGGACCAGCAGGCCTGGATGGAGGGCTAGGCACCCCCGTCAAAACAAGTGGTGTTTTGGGGAGCCTTTCCCTGGGGATGATCTGGGAGAAAAGCGATTCTTGGGTGGGAATGCTCTGCGCTCCAGCTGGGAGATGGAGAGGGCCTTCAAGCCAGAAGAAGGCACCTTCTCTGGGGTGCAGAGTGGGGATCCAAGCTGGAGAAGAGGCAGGAGGGGCTGTCCAAGGGCAGAGGCCTCCCCGGAACCAGTATGATAGGAAGAAGTGGACTCAGTAGCCAGATGGGAACCCGTTTAAAGGGGCTGCTATCGAATCAGGCGGAGAGGAAGGGACCCCGGGCGGCCCTAGAAGTTAGCTCCTACGAGGGAGGAAGGGGCAGCGGAACCCGCAGGGTTTGAAGTGGGATCTGAGCGTGGGCTTTGCAGCCCCTACAAGTGTATGCACTCGCTCACGATGCTGTCCTGAAGCGGAGGAGGAGGAGGTACCGGAGAAGGGAGACTTTGGGGACTCCGGGCAACAACGAGAGGGCACTGTTCCAGGGGGCGGGGCTCTGGGACCCACACCGGAGCCCGAGTGGGCCCCACACCGAGCCGGGCACGGCCTGCCAGTGGGCTCAGGGGGTGGGGGGTAGCCTGGGGCCCCCGCGCCACAGGCTGCAATGGTGGCAATGGTGACGCATGGCCGGGGGCAGGGGACCCTTCTGCGCCCGGGCTATTGCGCGCGTGTGTGTGTGGGGGGGGAACAAGACCTAGATCCTGGTTCTCCGAAAGGTGGAGAGAGATGTGAGGTGATCACAAACATTTTCTAGCGCCGAGACCACGGACTCGAGCTGGAGAAGCGGGATCCCCCCCTAAACCGCCACACTGTCCGGAGAGGACCGGCTGCAAGGGAGGAGGCGCGGCCCTTCCCCGGTGTTTACAGAACCCGAGACTGCAACCGCTCATGGTGCATGAGGAGGTGGGGGGGGGACCCCGGCCCT
>NW_006400124.1:1608835-1616643 GCF_000299155.1 Elephantulus edwardii
GCCGCTCACTTACTTTGGCTTCCACCAGCTCCGCCGCCATTTTGGCCACCAGCGTCCCCAGCGCCGGGAGTCCCTAGCCGTCGCGTCACGTGACCACACGCCACTAGCAGGCGGGGCCGCAGCCGCAGCCAATCAGAGCCCGCACGGCCCCCTCCCCCGCGGCTCGCGCTCCCGGGAACTGCGCCTGCGCACAAGTCGCCGCCCGGGCCTCGCACCAATCAGAACGAGCCAAAGCCTCTCCTCCTCTTCCTCCTCCTCCTCCTCCTCCTCCTTCGCCAGCGGCAGCCACGCCCACCCACCCCCCACCCCCCCGCCAGCGCCTGGGCTTCTTAAAGCGACAGGAGCCCGGCTCGGGGGTGGGGGGGTGGGGTCTGAGCGGGGAGGCCGGCCCACCTGGGGATTTGAGGGCACCCAGGTGCGGTGGCGCAGCTTACGATGCTACCAGGTGCCGCGGCTGAGCGCGCGCGGAAGGCCGCCAGGTGCGTGCCCGGGCGCCGGGGGGCCTTGGGGGGGGGACTGCCCAACTGTCGCGGCCGGTGCACGCCGCGAGGTGCAGACCCTGGCGCCCCGCGCCGCACATCCGGGTTCTGGGCGTCGGGGGCCGGAGGCGGGCCCTGCAGCTCCTGGTCCAGTCCGGCTGAAAACCGCGAGACCCCAGCCCGGACGACCCGCACGCTCTCGCAATCTGCACCTCTTTGCTGGCAAACCCCCTCCGGTCCCCGGCTCCTGCACCCTTGCAGAATCCTAAATTACGCTGACTCCACCTCCCCTGCTCAGAACCTCGCCTGGGCTCCCAATGCCTACAGACAGCCACCATTGTACTAGGTTCTGGGTCAAAGGCGGGAAGGAGGAGGGCGGCCTGCACGAAGCTCCCTCCCCAGAGATGCTAATTCTCAGGCACAAAATTTAAGAAGGTGCTTTGAGCCATTGCTTCGTGTAACTAACCTGAGGCCAGAACCGAACCTACCGCACATTTCAAGCTGGGACACAAGAGCTGGATCCTGATGGAAAGGGCCAGACTCCCAGGTAATCCGTCCAGGCCGGAGCACACCCTCCCCCCGCCCACCCCCCACTATCGCCCTGAGCTGACGGACACCCTCCACACATACACATACTATCACCCTGAGATACTCCTGAAACAAAACTGTCCCCTGACGTCATCTTTAAACAAAGTATCACTCAAAAAGAATGCCATTCTTCAATGTTGTGCTAACCCCCCCCCCTGCAAAACTGTAAGAGAAAAAAAGTAATAATACCAGCTCTGAATCATGGGCGAGACGTTAAAGGAGCTTGCTTAGGTTCGATCAAGCCCTCCCTGGCTCCGAGTGATCAACGGTAGACCTTGCCCCGGGAGCAACATCCTCAACAGCTGTGGCTGTATTTGACCCTAATGTAGCCACTGCTGTGTCTTCCTCTTTTTCTGTGCACCTCTATTTTGGTAAGGAGTTGTACTGTCAACCCCAAGACGGGTGGTTCAAATCCACTTGCTGCTCCCAGGGAGAAAGGTGAGCAATTTCCTCCAGTGCAGTTTACGGCCTTTGCAAACCCACTGGCGGGTCAGTTAGGAGTTTTTTCCCGATTTGACAACACATAGCTATTTTACAAAGCATTGATGTCCTAAAACAAAGGGGGTGAAATAATTAAAGCAGGAATTAAGAAAATGATGTGGAGAATGTAACTAATTCCAACAATAAAGCTCAGATCTGCAAAAAAAAAAAAAAAAGAATAACTAATATGTGTAGAAACTGAACAGTACCTGCAGAAACTGTTAGTGAAATGAAAGCACGTTTTGGTGGGTGTATTTTCACCAAAATAAAAATGAATGGAAAAATAAAAAAGAATACTCCAAACAATTCTATCACCAAGGTAAATATGTTGTTGTTGTTGTTATGTGCCGTGAAGTCACTTGCGACTCATAGCGACCCTATGTACAACAGCCCTAAACTCTGCTCAGTCTATCTCCGACACACCCATCCCAAATTTTTGTTGAAACCGAAACAAACATGAAAAAAAAATTCCTGACAAACACTGTATACGATTTTTAGATAAAGCAGAATCCATTTCCGGATTCCCTTTGAGGGTCATAGTTTCACACACTCCTATATACAACACTGAAAACAGGTCAAAGGCTGCAGCCGTCAATATGGAGTGAAGCTCAAGATCAAGAAAACAGATTCTCACTACTGAGCCAACTGGCAGCATTATGATAGACACTGGAGAGATTGAGATTATTAACAGCTTCAGTTTGCTTGGCTCCACAATTGACGCTCTTGGTACCAGCAGCCAGAAAATCAAAAGATGAACTGCATTGGGAAAGTCTATTTTCAAGGAACTCTCCAAAGAGCTGAAGAGCAATGATGTCAGTCCAGAGACTAAGGTGCGCCTGATCTGGGAATGGTCTTTGCAGTTACTTGCTGTAGATCAAAAATCTGGACACTGACTAGGAGAATTGATGCCATTGAGCTATGGTGCTGGAGAAGAGCGTTGAATATACCATGCATTGCTGGAAGAACAAAAACATTCGTCCTGCAGAAGGTGAAGCCCGGCTTCTTCTTGAAGGCAAGAATTTTGAAGCTTATCTGTCACACTTTGGGCATGTTGCAAGGAGGGACCAGTCCTTGGAGAGGGTCAATGCAAGAGAGGACGACCCTGGATGAGATGGATTGATTCAATGACTGGGGTAATAAGGGTAGGTGTGTCAGAGACAGTAAGGTTGGCTCAGACTAGAGCAGAGTTCCCGAGTTATTGTACACAGGGTCACTATGATTCACAAGTGACTTGAGGGCACATTGTCACATGCAGTACTTCACCACTGCACTACTAGGAACTGTCCTTTGGGACATGCATACTTGAGCGTTTATGCTGTACTGATGTTTACGTGTGAATGCGTGTCATCTGCCAAGGACCTTGCAACCAGCTGCCGCACACAGTTTGTGTGTGTGTGATACTAGGGGGCTGAGTGCTTTCCAAATGGCTTTATTTTCTGTTTGCCAGGCCCTTCTTCTGAGGCACCTCTATGCAGACTGGCACCTCCAGCCATTGCTTTGTGGTAGAAGGCATGAACCCAGAAGCATTTTCCTCCTGTAACTGAATCTCTTGCTCTCATCTTCCAGTTGTCAGAAGGAAATTGCTGTGGCTTCTCTTAAGACGTGTGAGATGATCTCATCTACTCAAGATCTAATCAAGACACCCTTTCTCTTCTCTCCCCTCCCTGTTCTCAAATCCCTGCCCCTGGGCTTTTGGATTTTCTACACTCCCTGCTCTGAAGAAGCTCTGGTGGCCTAATGCTGTACAGTTGTGCTGCAATCCCAAAGGCACGTGGTTCAAATCTACCAGCTGCTGCACAGGAGCAGTCTCTTGAAAACCTGCTGGAGGGTCAGCTTCGGGTCTGTTCCTACTCAGATGTGCACAACAACATACCCTCTGGCCTAAGCATGCACCATGGCCCAAGGCAGTGGGACTCCTGCAGCCTGGAGTCCCTGTGAGCTCCTCCTCGTTCCGCTCTGCCGCTTCCTCCCCTCGGGGCCTCCCCTTTGCCTGCCAGCCAGGTATGGTCCTCCTCCTCCTCCTCCCTCCCCCCCCCCACCTCCTTGTGCCATGCAGCCAATGCAGGGCCTGGTGCAGACAGAAACCATCCCGATTTAAGATGACCCCACGTGCGTCAGAGCAGAACTGGGCTTCATGGAGTGGTCATTGTCAAATTTGGAGGTGTGAACCCTGTAAGCCTTCAGCAGCACATCTGGACGTTAAGAAAGCAAAGATCCTCCTCTGTCCGGGCAGTACTTCTTGGTCTAGGTATGGGTTTCGTCTGAGCATAATGAATTAGTGTTTTGAGATTTACGAACAGATGGAATTGTTAAATACTGTATTTGCCACTCATTTTAAAAGGATGAGGTTAGGGAGCTTTGGTGGCCTAGTGGCAAGAAGCTGCACTGCAATCCCAGAGATGTGCGGTTTGAATCCACCAACTGGAGAAGGAGGGATAATCTCCTCCTGTACTAGTCAGATCTGCTTTGACAGTACACGCAAAAATAAATAAAATAAAGAAATTAAAAAAAAAGTCAAATATTTTCCTTTCAAACATTCTTCTAGGTGGTATAGCACGGGTCTGTGCGTTGCTGTACAGAGGTAACTCGTGTTGCTGTGATGCTGAACATTGTGACAGTGATGTGCCAATCATGGTAATGGTTACCATGGTGGACAGTGTTGGCTGGAGCTTCCCGACTAAAACAAGCCTGGAAGTGGGAGCGGCATCCACTTCCGAAATGGCTTGCCTCCGGAAACTCTATGTACGAACAGTGCTCAGGCCGTTCGTTCATAGGGTCACTATGAGTCGTCTACGACTCAACAGCACCAAACAACAACAATTTGTTGAGGTACAATGATGTCAGTTTGAGGACTAAGGTGCCTAGGATTCAGGCCATGGTCTTTTCAGTCACTTGCTGTATACATCAGAGAGCTGGACAATGAGTAAAGATGACACAAGAATTGATGCCTTTGAACAGTTGTATTGGAGAGGAGTGCTGAATATCCCATGGATGGCCAAAAGAACAAATAGGTCTTGGAGAAGGTGCAGCCAGATTGCTCCTTGGAGGCAAAGCTTATAACACTAACTTTGGTCATGTTCTTCCTGTTGTTATGTACCATTGAGTCGCCTGCAACTCACAGCGACCCTATGTGTAACAGCTCTGAACTCTGCTCTATCTTGAACCAATTTCATCGTCTCCGACACACCTACCCCTGTTATCCCAGTCACTGAGTCAATCCATCTCATCCTGGGTCTTCAGGGTCTTTCTCTCTTGTGCTGTCCAGCCACCTTTCCAGGAATGACATCCTTCTGCAAGAACTGGTCCTGGCAACATGCACAAAGTATGGCAAATGGAGCTTCAAAATCCTTGCCTCCAAGGAGCAGCCGGATTTCACCCTCTCCAGGATGAACCTGTTTGTTCTCTTAGTTAGCAGTCTTTGGTATATTCATTGCTCTTATCCAACATTACAACTCAAAGGCATCGATTATTCTTCTGTCATCCTTAGTCATTGTCCAGCTCTTTGATGCATAGCAAGTAATTGCAAAGACCACAGCCTGGATCACGCGCATCTTAGTCTCTAGACTGACATAGTTGCTCTTCAGCACTCTGGAGAGGTTCCTGGCAGCAGATTTCTCCAGTGTAATTCATATTCTGATTTCCTACCTTCTGGTACCAAGAGTGTTGACTGTGGAGCCAAGCAAGCTGAAGCTGTTGACAATCTCAATCTCTTATCTATCTTGATACTGTCAATTGGCCCTGTGGTGAGAATCTTTGTTTACTTGATGTTGAGTTTCAATCCATATTGAAGACTGCAGTCCTTGACAGTCTACAGCAAATGCTTTAGGTCCTCCATGGTTTTAGCAAGCAAGGTTATGTCGTCTGCATAACACAGGTTGTTGAGTCCTCCTCCAATCCTGATACCACATTCTTCCTCATACAATCAAGGATTTATTCATTGCAAATATCTTTTATATGAAACACAAATAGTGACTATACACGTAGATCTCATCTGTTGGCCTACAGAGGAATCAGATTGATACCATTAGTGGGAAGAATCATTGGAGAAGCTCAATATCAGCAGTGAAAACTAGGCCAAGTGCAGATCAACTACTTGTATGCAAGTTCAAACTGCAGCAAAAGCAAATAAAATCCACAAGAACCAAAGTTCAACTTTAAGTCTATCCCTCCTGAATTTAAAGACCATTTCAGGGGAGCTCTGGTGGCCTAATGGCAAGAAGCTACACTGCAATCCTAGAGGTATGCAGTTCGAATCCACCAGATGCTTTGCTGAAGAAGGAGGGGCAATCTCCTTCTGTACCATTCAGATCTGATTTGATGGTACACACACAAAAAAATAATAATAAAATAAAAATAGGGTTTGTTTGGTTTTTTTAAAAAAAAGACCATTTCAGGAACAGGTTTGAGGCCTTAATGAGTACTAATGAGAGAAGACCAGATGAGCTGTGGGAGGATATCAGAAATATTATCCATGAAGAATACAAAAGGTCATTACAAAGACAGAAGAAGAAGAAAAGACCAAAATGGATGTTAAAAGAGACTCAAAATATTGCACTAGAGCACCAAGAAGCCAAAGCAAAGGGAAGAAATAAAGATATTCATGACCTGAAAGTAATATTTCAAAGGGCAGCACAGGAAGGCAGAGCTGAGTAGCATAATGAAATGTACACAGAGCTTGAATTGGAAAATCAAAAGGTATGAATTCAAGCCTCAAGTTGCCATGCTTAAGGATGCTGTCGGCAGAATGTTGAATGACCCGGGAAGCGTCAAGAGCAGGTGGAAGGATTTTCCCTCCTGGTGATTGCTTGGCGCTCACAGTTTGTTGTCCAAGTGCTGTCATAGATAGCAGCTACCACTTGCCATGATCCCAGCTCAGCGTAACTGTTGGACGAGGTGGTGGATGATAGTGGAGGACCCATTATCATATAGAATCTGCAGAGACATCCGCTTTTTATCAATTGACTGTATGCTTTGGAGTCTTGAATTTACTTTAGTGCCTTGGGGTCAGGATTATACAGTTTTGTTCACTGCAATATCAATGGTTGCTATTGGAGGTATTATGTCAGTCACTGTTACTGCGATGGGCTTCTGTGAATCCTGCAAGTTAGTAGAATTGTCTCGTTTTGAGGTGGCAGTAACTCTAAGACACTGTAGTAGCCAGAATGAAGCTGGAACAGTGGAAGAAGAAACAGCCACCACCTCTCTATGAGCTTTATTAAAACTGGATGTCTTTGATCCTTTGGACTTTTTACACTCTATTGCACATTTTTTTAAGTAAAAGTAAACTTCGGCTTTCAAAATAAATTTAAAAAAAAAAAGTAGATGGAAGGCATACAAAGACTCATTATACCAAAATGAATTGTCTGACACAGAGGAATTTCATGAAACAACAAGATCAAGAACCGGTGGTGATGAAGGACGAAGTTTAAGCTACTCTGAAGGATTTGGCAAAAAGAAAGGTCCCTGAATCGATGGTATACCAATTGATACAGTTCAACAAACAGATGCTGCCCTGGACATGCTCGCCAGCTTGTGTCAAGAAATCTGGAGGACAACCACTTGGCCAACTGACTGGAAGAGATTCGTATTTATTCCCATTTCAAAAAAAGGTGACCTGACAGAGTGTGGAAATTATCGAACAATATTATTAATATCACATGCAAGCAAGTTCCTGCTGAAAATTATCCTAAAATGACTGGAACAGGACATCAGTGCAGAACTGCCAGATATGCAGGCTGGCTTTAGAAGAGGCCATGGCACTAGGAACACTACAGCCAAAGTCAGATGGATCTTAGCTGAAAGCAGAGAGTACCAGAGGAATGTCTATCTGTGTTTCATTGACTGTGCAAAGGCATTTCACTATATGGATCACAACAAACTCTGGCTGACTCTGAGAAGAATGGGAATCCGAGAACACTTGATTGTGCTTATGTGAAATCTATACTTGGACCAGGAGACAGTCTTCAGAACAGAGCAAGGAAACACTGCATGGTTCACAATCAGCCAAGGTGTGAGCCAGGGATGCATCCTATCTCCATACCTTTTCTCTCTATGAGGACATATTCTTAAGAGAGGTGAGTGCAGGGACTCAATGGCACCATCAACCTAGTTTGGTAAGAGAACTTTGACAGAATATTTTTGCTTCTGATAGTTTTTGTAATAACATAGATGTTGTTTGTTGTTGTTATGTGCTGTTGAGTTGCTTGCAACTCATAGCAACCCTATGTACAACAGCCCTAAACTCTGCTCTGTCCTGTGCCA
>NW_006400124.1:1619348-1622102 GCF_000299155.1 Elephantulus edwardii
CGGCAATGAAGGAGTGAAAGCCCAGAATCCCTGTGAATGTTCATTGAAACTAATAAAATTTAATAATAATAAAAAAAATAAAAATAAACGGAGTCCAGCAGGCTAATTCTAAACACAAATTTTTCTCACCATAAAAAAAACAAAAACAAAAATACAACCGCAGTCATTCCCAGCCTCACTGGAGCAGTGGTCACAACCACTCAACGTAAGGCTCGTAGGAGCGTGATGCTGCAGGGATCATGGGGCTGCGACCTGCATCAGCCTCAGCGTCCCCCACTCAGTTCGTGCTTGCGGAGCCTAGAGAAGCTGTCCCCAAGGATCCCCCACAGAAGCACAGGAGACAAATCTCGGGCCGTGTGAGACTTCTCTGCAGGATCCCTCAGTCCTTCAAGGATGTCACGGCTTTCAAGGTGAAAGTAGGGGAGAAGGGAGTCGGCTGGCACGGAAAGAGACTCAAGTGACACACAAACGGCACTTGATCCCTGAAGGTAAAGAAGATGAAATCAAATCCACAGGAACCAAAATCTGACCTAGGGTCTATCCCACACAAATGTAAAAATCATCTCAGGAACAGGTTTAAGGCCTGGAGCACCCGTGAACGAAGACCAGATGAGCTTTGAGAGAATATCATGAATATCATTCATAAATAATGTAAAATGCCATTACAAAGACAAAAGAGCAAGAAAAAAAACCGAGATGGATGCCAGAAGAGACTGAATATTCCACTAGAGAACTGAGAAGCCAAAGCAAAGGGAAGAAATCAGTAAGTTAAGGAGCTGAACAGAAGATTTCAAAGGGCAGCTTGGGAAGACGAAGCGAAGTATTATAGTGAAATGTGCAAAGAGCTGGAGTCAGACATCAAAACAGGAACCTGTTCAACTTAAGCTGAAAGAATTGGGGGGAAGAGACGAACTCATTCAGCATTTCTTTTTTTGAGGAATAAATATTTTATCTTGAAGTAAATAGTGTTGAAGTATATGCAACAATTCAGACCATTATTTTGATTCTTTAGGCTATTTTTTTGGAGCAGATGAAGAAATTTTTATTAGGTTATCAAATATCCACTAAACATCTCTCCTGGTTTCTCTTCATAGGTTAGTTCTGGAATGAGATAAAGGAAATGGTGAGACAATCAGCTTGAACAGAATTCCTAAGACTTTCAGGAGAACAATGCCCTGAAAACAGTCCATCGTGGCTATTGTTATTTGTTTGACAAAATAAAGGGAAAACCAATCATAAAATAATTGAAGGGCTGGTCGTGATTTGGAGTCTGAGGGCAACTGCAAAGAGGGTTTTAATTCACTGCAAAATCACCAACAGTGAGTATCATATTGCTATCATTACTGTAATAAAAAACAAGTCACTTCTTGGAATCACCTTGAAAGCCATCGTAGACTAAAGATTACACTTTGAGAAATAAATTTTTCATAGGGTTTGTAGAATCTGTCCAAGTAGTTTTAGACTTTAATTGCCTGATTATAGGTAGGATATCATCAAATTGTTCCATAAGAACTTGGAAATTGTTTCTTTCTTAGTTAAGCTGGAGGAATTGAAGGACAAATTCAAGCCTCGAGTTGGCATATTATGAGCAGAATATTGAATGATCCAGGAAGCATTAAAAGAAGATGGAAGGAGTACACAGAGTCACTGTACCAAAAAGAAGTGGCTGACACACAAGAATTTCATGAAACAACATATGATCAAGAGGCAATGATGGGAAAAAGAAATGAGGCAATAGTGATGAAGGAAGAAGATCAAACTACTCTGAAGGAATTGGCAAAAAACAAGACCCCAGGAATTTATGAAATACCAGTTGATAGATTTCAGCAAACAGTTGCTGCCCTGGACGTGCTCACCAGGTTGTGTCAAGAAATTTGGAGGACAACCACCTGACCAACGACTGGAAGAGGTCCCTATTTGTTTCCATTCCAAAAAAGGGTGACCCAACAGTGTGGGAATTATCGAACAATATCATTGACATCACACGCAAGCAAAATCTTGTTGAATATTAGTAAAAAAAAAATTACTGAAACAGTGCATTGTCAAAGAACTACCAGAAATACAGGCTGGGTTTAGAAGAGACCATGGCACTAGGAACATCATTGTCAATATCAGATAGATCTTGGCTGAAAACAGAGAGTACCAGAGGAATGTCTATTTGTGTTTCATTGACTATGCAAAGGCATTTGACAGTGTGGATCATAACAAATCGTGGCTAAAATTGAAAAGAATGGGAATTCCCGAACACTTGATTGTGTTCATGCAAAACCTATACTTGGGTCAGGAGGTAGTCATCAGAACAGAGCAAGGGAAAAAAAAAAGAACAGAGCAAGGAAAGACTACATGTTTCAAAAATCAGTTAAGGAGTGCATCAGGGATGTATCCAATCCTCATACCTTTTCAACCTATATGTGGAACAGATCACTGGGGAGGTTGGACTTTATGAGGAGGAATGTGGTATCAGATTTGGAGGAAGACTCATCAAGAACCTACATTATGCAGATGACAAAACCTTGCTTGCTGAAACTGAGGAGGACCTGAAGAGTTTGCTGCAGAAGAACAAAGACTGCAGTCTTCAATACGGATTGAAGCTCAACTTCAAGAAAACAAATCACCACTGGGCCAATTGATGGCACCATAATTGATGGAGAAGAAATGTCTATCTGTGTTTCATTGATTATGCAAAGGCATTTGACTGTGTGGATCATAACAAACTGTGGCTGACTCTGAGAAGAATGGGAATCCCAGAACATT
>NW_006400124.1:1622937-1635140 GCF_000299155.1 Elephantulus edwardii
AGGGGAAGACCCTCTATGAGATGGATTGATTCGGTGACTGGGGTAATCGGGATGGGTGTGTCAGAGGCGGTGCGGTTGGCGCAGGATAGAGCAGTGTTTAGAGCTGTTGTGCATAGGGTTGCTATGAGTCGGAAACGACTCGACGGCACATAACAACAACAATTTCATCTTGCTTGTCTCCATAAACAACATTCTTGGCACTGTTGTTGTTGTTGTGTACCATTGATTTGGAACCGACCCATAGCTGACCCTCTGGTGCATTTTCAGAGGCAGTTAATTGCACAGGAAGAGACTGCCCATCCTTCTCCCACAGAGAAGCTGGTGGCCTTCAGGATTGCAGCACAACTTCTTGCCACTAGGCCACCAGAACAACAACATGAAAAAAATTGAAAATATTAGGATTTGCACTGAAAAACAAGGAACTCATAAAAATATTATACCAAATGGGTGACTCTGGAGGACATTATACTGAGTGAACTATCTCAGTCACAAAAGGACAAATACTGCATAGTGCCACTGTTATAAAACAGAACTGAGATGGGTGTTTGGAGGAAGCTAAGAAAAAAGGGGATAAATAATGAACACTGCATTGAAACAGATGAAGTAGAGAACTGTTTAAAAGGAATATATGATTAAGTATCATTTGCATAACAACAGTCCAGAATAAGAGGTGCAAGCAAAGTGGACTGCAGGAGGGAGGAAATTGTGCAAAATTTAAGAATAAATTTTTTATTTTTTAAATTTTATTTTTTGTCTGTACTGTCAAATTGGATCTGACTGGTACAGGAGGAGGTTGCCCCTCCTTCTCCAGCAGAGCATCTGGTGGATTTGAACTATACACCTCTGGGATTGCGGTGTTGCTTCTTGTCACTAGGCCACCAAAACTCCAGAATCTTTTTAAAGAGAAAAGTGAATGGGGATGGGATAGGGAGGAAACTGTGTAACAATGAATGAATGGAAATCCAAGTTTTCTGTAAACTTTCATTCAAGTATTAATAATTTTTTTAAAATAGTAACATTTGGTCAATCACACTTTAGTGTTTAAGTTGACATCCTTGCTCTGTAGCGTTTTAGAGAGCTCCTTGACACAAGATTTACCCTGCGCATTGTGCCATTTTATTTCTTTATGACAGCTTCCATGGGTGATGACTGTGGATCCAAGTGAAATAAAATCATTGACGACTTTAATCTTTCCTCTGTCACGATGTTGCCTGTTGGTCCAGTAATGAGGCTTGTTGTTTTCTTGATGTTGGGGTGTAATCCATATTGAAGGCTGTAGTTGTTGATCTTTTTCAGTTTGTGCTTCAAGCCTTCTTCACTTTCAGCAAAGAAAATTAGCTCATCTTCATTTTGGTGGTATATGCTGTGGAGTCACGACCAACCCCTACCTGACTCTCCAGTCGGTTTTCAGAGGCAGTTAATTCCACACAAGATTGCCCATTCCTCTCCAGCGGAGCAGCTGGTGGATTTAAACCACATGCCTTTGAGATTGCAGCACAGTTTCTTCCCAGTAGTCCACCAGTGCGCCATCCTCTGCATATATGAGGTTGTTAACGAGTATTCCTGCAAGCTTGATGTTATTTTCTCCTCCATAGAGTCCAGATTCTCATAGTATTTGCTCAGCACGCAGATTGCACACCTTTCCTGCTGTGAAAGCAGCACTATCGAGGGGCAGCCAAGATTTGGTTCCAACTTGACAGCACATAACAACAACAACAATAGCGACCCTATGTACAACAGCCCTAAACTCTGCTCTGTCCTGTGCCAATCGCACTGCCTCTGACACACCCATCCCGATTATCCCAGTCACTGAATCAATCCACCTCATAGAGGGCCTTAGCAGTTCTATTACTTTGTGCCTCAATGAAATAAAATTCTATTCTTGTAAATTTAAATAAACATATGTGAAAACTAAAATACATGTTTCTATATTTGAGAAAGACAAATGAAAGAGAAAGAGAATGCTATTGCTTTAATCTCATAAGATTCTAACAGAAGATTTTGTATTACCTTTCTGTGAATTTTCAAATAGCATCTGTCATTTCTGGAATGAAATTGTTTCTACACTTTCCCATTTATAAAACAAATAAATTGAAACTTAAAAAAAGCAGCACTATCCTCTTTCTATGCTCGGTTTGTCTACAGGGTCCACATGAGCACAGCTAAGCCTTCGGGGATTCCCATTTTTCTCAATGGTGCTCATCACTTATTATGACCCACACAGCTGAGGACATAGTCACCTTTCTGGTGTGCTTTGCTTTCAGCTGAGCTCCACGGGGCATCAGCAGGGACGTTCCTTGTGCCATAGGCTCTTTTGAATGCAGCTTGTTCCCTGCTATGTACTGCGCCAGCTGATTTTTAATAATTGTCATCAATATTTTGCTTCTGTGGTATATTAATGAGATTGTTTGATAATTTCTGTGCTCTGTTGAACTTTTTTTTGGAATGGGAACAAATACAGATCTCCTCCAGTCTGTTGGTCCAGTAGCTGTTTTCCAAATTCTTACCATACATTAGGGAGCACATTTAGGGCTTCATCTGTTTCTCAAACACCTCTCTTGGTATTCCATCAATTCCTGGGGCCTTTTTTTTTCCTGTGCCTTCAGTAGAGCCTGAACTTCTTCCTTCATTTCACTGGTTCTTGATCATATCCTTCCACCTACTGTGGTTCAGTGTCAATGATTCTTTTTGGTACCATGACTTTGTGTATTACGTATGTCTTATTTTGATAATTCAAGTGACATTCATTATTTTACCCATAGAATCTTTCAGTGTTGCAATTCAAGATTTGGTTTGTTCTTCAGTTCTTTCAGCTTGAGAAATGCTAGTCACGTTCTTCCCTTTTCGATTTCTAACTCTCGGTCTTTGCACATTTTTTTGTAATATGTTGCTTTATCTTCTTGAGCTGCCTTTTGAAATCTCCTTTCCCCAACCCTCTTTGAAATCTTCTGTTGAGATCCCTTACTTCATCATTTCTTCTTTTTCGTGTAGCTTCTCTATGTTCTAGAACAAATTTTAGACTCTCTTCTGCTGTCTATTTTGGTCTTTTCTTTCTTTCATGTCGTTTTAATGACCTTTTACTTCTTCAAGAATGTTGTCTTTGATGTCATCCCACAACTCAGCCAGTCTTCAGTCATTAGTGGTCAGTGCATCATCTGTACTTTTTCTTCCTCCCTTCCTTCCTTCCTTGCTTCCTTGCTTCCTTCCTTCCTTCTTTCCTTGATAGTCCATGATATTTTCAAGACTCTTCTCCAGCACCACAACCCTGAAGTCATCAATTCTTCTTCTGTCATCCTTAGTCATTGTCCAACTCTCTGATGCATAGCAAGTAACTGCGAAGACCATGGCCTGGATCAGGTGCACATTAGTTTCTGTACTAACATCATTACCTTTCAGTTCTCTTGGAGAGGTCCCTGACAGCAGATTTTCACAGTGCAATTCTTCTTTTGATTTCCTGACAGGTGGTGTTAAGTGTGTTGATTGTGGATCTGAGCAAGCTGAAATTGTTAACAGTCTCAATCTCTTCTCCATCTTTCATGGTGCTGCCAAACGGCCTAGCGATGAGAGTCTTTGTCTTCTTGATGTTAAGCTTCAATCCATATTGAAGACTACAGTAAGGTCATATGTTCCAAACACCAGTCCTTCTTTTTTGTTTCCAATTTTTGCATTCCAGGCACCAGCCATGATTAATGGTTCTTGCTTGCATGTTTGATCCATTTCAGACTGAAAAAGTTGGTAGAAGTCCTCGATTTTTTCTTCGGCTGTGGTGGTTGAAGAGTATGTGTGTGTTGTATTAGCAGGTCTTCCTCAGGTGCTCTGAGGGCCTAATGGCTGGGCCCTTACAATGCCGACCCAAAGGCAGCCCACTTGAAACCACAAGCTGCTCAGTGGAAGGAAGCTGGAATTCTCCTCCTATACAGCATGCAGCCTCTGCAAACCCGCGTGCGGGTCAGCGCGGCTGTGATCTGGGTCCAACTTGAGGGTAATGAGTTTTGTTAGCATCCTTGTATGTGTACGGGTAGTAACCTATCCTGTCACTCAGGACATTGTACTTCCAGATAGTTCTTGAAATGTCCTTTTTGATGATGAATGTGAAAAATACACTCTACATTTCTCGAGTTGAAAGAACTAAAGAATAAATCTAAGCCTTGAGTTGCAATACCAAAGGATTCTGGAGTTGAATTATTGAATGATGTTGTTGTTGTTGTTGTTGTTGTTGTTATGTGCCATCAAGTCGCTTGCAACTCATAGTGACCGTATGTAAAACAGCCCTAAACACTGTTCTATCCCTTGCCAATCTCATTGTCTCCGACGCGCCAATCCCCATTACCCCAGTCACTGAATCAGTCCGTCTCATCAAGGGTTTTACTCTCCTGTGCTGTCCCTCCACCCTCCCAAGCATGACGACCTTCTCCAAGGACTGAATTATGTAGGAAGTATTAGAAGAAGGTGGAAGATTTATGGGAATGATTGTATGAAACAGTGTGAATGAAGAAAAGTGTAAAACACAATGTATTAGAATTTTGTAGGCAAGCCAAGTGTCAGGAAACTGTGCTGCAATGCTGAAGGTGCGTGGTTCGAGGCCGCCAGCTGCTCCTCAGGAGAAGGCTGGGCAATATCCTCCGGTGTGATTAACTGCCTTTAGAAACCTTCCCTAGAGTCATAGGGTCAACTATGGGTTGGTTCCGACTCTACGGTACACAATAACAAGAAACAAAAAAGAGAAGATGGAACGAATAACCTGAGTCCCTGTACCAACAAGAAATGATGGACGATAAAATATTTCAGGAAGTTGCATATGATCAAGAAGCAACAGTAATGAAGGAAGAAGTCCAAGCTGAATGAAGGCATTGACAAAAATTAAGGCCCCAGGATCAATGGATACAAATTGACATGTTTTGATGAACAGATGCCATCCTGGGCATGCTCGCCAGGTGGCGCCAAGAAAGGAGGACGAGAGCTCCATGGAAGACTGAGCGGAAGACATTCATATATGTTCCCCCCCAAAAAAGATGGTCCATCGGAGTGTGGAAAGTTTCAAACAACCTCATTAATACCACATGTAAGTAAAAATCTTGCTGAATTATTTAAAAATTATTCGTGGGGGGAGTAGGGAGGGAAATGCGCAACAAAGAATGAAGGGAATTCCAAGTTTTCTATAAACTTTCATGAAAATCTCCATTAAAAAATAAATACATAAAAATTATTCAAATAGTGCATCAACATGGAACTCGGAAATTCAAGCTAGATTCAGAAGAAGCTGTGGCGTGAAGAATATCATTGCTGATGTCAGAATGATCTTGGTTAAAATCAGAGAATACCAGAAAGATGTTTACTTTTTGTTGTATTTTGTTGACTACACAAAGGCATTTGACCGTGTTGATCAGAACAAGTTATGGCTATCCTTGAGAAGAATGTTTCAACCCTCAGATTCAGCTCTGAGCATGCTCACCAGAGTATGCCAGGAAATCTGGAAGACTGAAAACCTGGCCAACTGACTGGAAGAGAGCAATATTTGTTCCCATTCCCAAGAAAGGTGATTCAACAGAATGTGGAAAATCATGAACAATATCATTAATACCATATGCAAGCAGAATACTGCTCAAGATCACCCCAAAAATGGTTGGAACAGTACATTGTCAGGAAACTGGCAAAAGTTCAAGCTGGGTTTAGAAGAGGCTATGACACCAGGGATATCATTACTGATGTCAGATGGGTCCAGGCTGAAAGCAGTGAATATCAGAAGAATGTCTATCTGTGTTTTGTTACCCTGCAAAGATATTTGATTGTGTGGATCACAAGAAACTATGGCTAACATTGAGAAGAATGGGAATCCCAGAACACTTAATTGTGCTCACATGAAATCTATACCTAGACCATGAATCTGTTGTTTGAAAGTTCAATGAAATACTGCATGGTTTAAAATCAGGAAGGTTGGACATCAGGGCGATATCCTTTCTCCATATCTATTCAGTCTGAATGATGAACAAATAATTCATGAAGCCAGACTCTGTGAGGAAGAATGTGACAGAGGGATCAGAGGAAGACTCCTCAACAACCTGCATTATGCAGATGACACAACATTGTTTACTGAAAGTAAAGAGGACCTTAAACACTTGCTGCTGCAGCTCAACATCAAGAAAACAAAAATTCTCCAAACATGATAATGTACACTGCACTGAAACAGATGAGAGAGAGAACCATTTAAAAGGGATATGTGATTAGGTATTACTGTCATGACAGGAGTCCAGAACGAAGGCTGCACAGTGGGGTGGACTTGAGGGGAGGAATTTTATAATAATGAAAGAAGTTTTCTTTTACTTTTCAAAATGAAGGCTGCATAGTGGAGTTGTCTTGGGGGGAGGGATTTTATAACCATGAAAGAATTTTTCTTTTACTTTTCAAAGAGAAGAGCTAACTGAGGGGGTCATTGGGCAGGGAGAAAAGTCTCTGTTAACTTTCATTAAAATAAAAAAAATTAAAAAAAGTCTCCAAACAGCAAATGCTGGTGAGAGAAGTTAAAACCCTTATTTACTGTTGATGGGTGTGCAAAATGGTGCAAACACAATGGAAGGCAGTATGGCACTTTCTCAAAAAGTTTGGAAATAGAAATACCATTTGACCGAGCAATTGCACTACTGGGAATATACCATAAAGAAACCAGAACTTCCACCCAAACAGGTATATTCACATCCATGTTTATTGCTGCACTGTTCACAATAGCAAAGAGATGGAAGTAACATCAACAAATGAATGGATAGGGACCCTGTGGTATATCCACACAATGGAATACTACACAGCACTGAAAAGCAAGGAACTAATAAAATACTATACAAAATTGGTCCCCTGGAGGACATTATGCTGAGTGAAATATCTCAGTCACAAAAGGACAAATACTGCGTAATACCACTGTTATAAAACAAGACTGACATGGGAGTTGGGTGGGAAACTAAAAAAAGAGGGCAGTAATAATGAACACTTTATTCAAATAGATGAGGGAAAGAACTGTCTAAAATAAATATATGATTAGGCATTTGCATGACAACAGTCCAGAATAAGAGGTGATAGCAAAGAGGACTGGGGGGTGGGAAGGAGGGAGGAAATTGTACAACAACGAATGAATAAAAATCCAAGTTTTCTGTAAATTTTCATTAAAATATCAATTTAAATGTTTTTAAAAGTAAGCACATATATTAAAAAAATTCTCAGCACTGAACCTATAGGCAACATCATGATAAGAAAAGATTGAAATTGTCAATAACATCTTACTTGGAGCCACAATCAATGCACTTGGAGCCAAGAGTCAAGAGATTAAGAAGTATCCCAGAGGCTCACGGTTTGAATCCACCAGATGCTCTGCCGGGGAAGGAGGGACAATCTCCTCCTGTACCAGTCAGATCTGATTTGACGCTACACTCACAAACAAAAATAATAAAATAGAAAAATAAAATTTAAGAAAAAGAAAAAAAAGAGAGATTAGGAAGTGCATTGGTTTGGACAAGTCTGCTGTCAGAGACTTCTCCAGTATACTGAAGAGCAGTGATGTCAGTTTGAAGACTGAAGTATGACTGATACAGGCCATGATTTTTTTTAGCATCAAGTGTGAGTTTATACTATTTCGTTGTTGTTCATCCATTATCTTTTTTTAATCACTTTTAATGCTGCTGAGAGTTGGGCAATGAATAAGGATGACAGAAGAAGAATTGCTGTCTTTGAACTGTGGTGTTGGAGAAGAGCCTGCCAAAAGAGTAAACAGCTATGTCTTGGTACAGCCAGAGTTCTCCTTAGACAGAAAGATAATGAAGCTTCGTCTCACATCCTTTGGGCCTGTTGCCAGGAGAGGCTGTTCCTTGGAGAGGGACATCATGCTTCGAAAGGTGGAGGGTTGGCAAGAGAAGCAGTTCCTCAACCAGGTGGACTGACACCGTGACTGCAGCAATGAGCTCCAGTGTGTCAGAGACTGTGAGGACGGCACAGAATGGGACAAGTTCAGACCTGCTGTTCGCAGGGCCGCTACAAGTCGTACTCGACCCAGTACCACCTAATAACAATAACCTTCTATCAGTATGGGTGTTATTCTACCACAAACCAATTGTACTTCAGGACAGGTCTGGAAATCCTTTTTCTGACAATAACTGCATTCCCCTTTTAGCCTGATGTTCTCAGCATTGTAGAGCATATGATTATCTGATTAAAATTATATATCTATATCTATATCTATATCTATATCTATATCTATATCTATATCTATAAAATGATCCTTCTCAGTTCATGCGTGCCTAGAATATTGATCTTTATGACTTCTGTTCCATCTTTGGCAACTTCGGATCTCCCTGGAGTCAAACTATGCCTTCCACTTTCCTGTTATTAGTGGTTGTTTACGGCGTGGAGAACACAGGTCCTTCGCTAATGAAAGCTTCACTCCATGCCTGCGCTTGGGCCAACTCTCCTGCCTGAAACCAGCTCCTGCCCGGCCGCCTTCTGAGTGCCCCAACCTGAGGGCGTCGTCTTCGGAACCATTAGACCAAGCTCTGCCACTGTCCACAACACGTTGGAGGGCCCGTTATTTCCGAGGCGGCCAGCCAGCCCTGCTCCCTAGTCTGGCTTTGCAAGCTCCCACGAAGCTCGCCGACCAGGGGTAACCCTAGTGGTACGTGAAATGACAGCGGCCCAGCTTCCAGCATCACAGTGACACACGAGTCCCCACAGTGTGGCGAGCTGACGACGAGTGATGGGCACTGGGGTCGGAGGACAGGAATGATCTCAGGGTGCCCATCAAATGCCAAGGCCAGGCTGCTGTGGGAGGGTACCCTCAAGTGGCATCCAGGGCTCTGTAGGCTACTGCTGTGTCACACCAACAAGCGACTCTCACAACACGTTTCTCGTCCTTCGGTGTCTGTGGCCCTGGAGTCCTCAGCTCTGGTCTCTAACTCTGCCCTGACCAGGGCCTTCCCGTGACCATGACAGAGGGGACTGATGACGTGCGTGGCACAGTGCTTTCCCTGACTGAGCTTCACGGCTGATCGCCCGGCCTTTCTTCCTAGCCTTAGCCCACCTTAGACTGGAGGCTACACTGACACCTGTGCAGTGTCCTAGCAACACACCAGCCTCCAGTGACAGATGGTGGCTGTGCGGGAGGAGCACTGGCTGGGAATCGAACCCAGGTCCACCCTGTGAGACCGGTACCACTGCATCGCAGATACCTGCAGAGCGAGGCTAGCCTCCTGCGGCTTGCAGACGGGGCTCGGAGCAGCCAGAAGGTGTAAATGGATTCTTCCCTCTGGGACTCTCACTCACGAGGCCCCCAGACATGACAGAAGCCTCTGGCCTGGGCCACCCCTGTTGTAGAGCACGTGGGGATACTGTGGGCCAGGGGCAGATCAATACAAGAAAGCAAATGCCACGAGAAAGTGAGTCACGTATGAATTCCTGGGTCCAGGGCTGATAAAAGCTGTTTGCTCGGTACTATAATAATCTCTCCTTAGAGGCTGTCAAGTTGGCAGTGACTCGTAACAAGCCCACAAACACTGGGTCTGAACTTCGTGTCTTCCTGCGTCATCCTTATCATGTCTGATATACTTGAGCCCATTGCTGCACTCACTGTGTCAATCCACCTTGTTGAGGACCTTCCCCTCTTTTGCTGTCCCTCCACATTTCCAGGCATGATGTCCCTCTCCAAGGACTGGCCACTCTTAACAACGTGCCCAAAGCATGTCACACGAAACTTCACCATCCTGGCCTCCAGGGAGCACTCTGGCTGCACCCTCTCCAACACATACCTGTTCGTTCTCTTGGCCATGCATGGGATGTTCAGCGCTCTTCTCCAACACCACAGCTCAAAGGCATCAATCATTTCTTCTTCTGTCATCCTTATTAATTGTCCAACTTCCTATTGTTATTAAAGGATGCTGTTGTTATTAAATACCATCAAGTCAGAGCCAACTCATAGCTGACCATCCAGCGGGTTTTCAGAGGCAGGAGGAGATTGCCCATCCTTCTCCTACAGACCAGCTGGTGGATTCGAGCCATATGCCCTTGAGATTGCAGTACAGCTTCTTACCATCAGGCCACCAGAGTTCGATTAGGTGTGCAATAACCTGATGAAAAAATTTGCAATATAGCAAGGTTATTCTAAAAGGGATCACAAAAAAAAGGGGGGGATCACAGTCAAGGGTCCTGGATAGACTGGGAGAAAATATGAAACAAAAGGAAAAATCGTAAAAACGGCCAGGCTTCCCGATCAGGTAGAGACTGGTGGGACCTCTGAGGCTGTGTCCTCTGTCATGCTTCGAGCCTGGGACTGAACACACCTCTGCAGCACACCCTCCAGCCAAAATCTACTGATATAGGGAACCAGACACCTTTTATTTGCCCGGGGAGAAGGCAAAAAGAGATAGGATGCAAGGATGAAGGGATGTGAGAATCACAGGGAGGAAGTGGGGAGAGAGGTGTTACGTGATGTTGTTATGTGGCATAGAGTCACCTGCAACTCATAGCGACCCTATGTACAATAGCTCTGAAACCTGCTCTATCTTGAGCCAACCTCACTGTCTCTGACACACCTACCCCTGTTACTCCAGTCATTGAGTCAAGCCATCTCATCCACAGCCTTCCTCTCGTACGCTGTTCCTCCACCTCCACCCTTCCAAGCATGACGTCCCTCTCCAAGGACTGGTCCCTCCTTGCAATATGCCCAAAGTACGTCAATCAGAGCTTCAAAATCCTTGCCTCCGAGGAGCAGCCTGGTTTCACACTCTCCAGGACAAACTTGTCTGTTCTCTTAGCAGCCCATGATACATTCAATACTCTTCTCCAACACCATAACTCAAAGGCATCAATTCTTCTTCTGGCATCCTCAGTCATTGTACAGCTCTCTGATGCATAGCAAGTAATTGTGAAGACCGTGGCCTGGATCAGGCGCACCTTAGTTTCTAGATTAACACAGTTGTTTTTCAGTACTCTGGTTTTGACAGCGTATTTCTCCAGCGCAGTATGTCTTTTTATTTCTTTTACCTTTTTCTTGCCCCTCCTTTTGATTTTTTTAGTTGCTGTTACCAGGTGTATTGATTGTGGATCCAAGTAAAATTAACTCGTTGAGAACTTTAATCTTTTCTCTATCGTGATGTTGCCTACTGGTCCCGTGGTAAGGAATTTTGTTTTCTTGATGTTGAAGTGTAATTCATGATGAAGGCTATAGTCTTTGATCTTCTGCAACAACTGCTTCAAGTAGTCTTCACTTTCTGCAAGCAAGATTGTGTCATCAGGTAGTTGACGAGTCTTCCTGTAATCCTGATGCTACACTCTTCTTCATATAATCCAGATTCTTGAATTATTTGTTCAGCATGAAGACTGAACAAGTAGTAAGTATGGAGAAAGAATACAACTTTGACTCAGACTTCTTCTAATTTTAAACCAACCTACAGGTGACAACAATTTCGTGGCCAGGTATAGGTTTTGTATGAACACAATCAAGTGCTCTGGGATTCCCATTCTTTTCAGTGTCAGCCCTAATTTGTTATGATCCACACAGTCGAATATCTTTTCACAGTTTATAGAACACAAGCAGACATCCTTCTAGTACCCTCTACTTTCAGCCAGAATCCAGCTGACATCAGCAACAGTACACCTTGTGCCACAGCCTCTTCTGAATCCATCTCCTATTTCTAGAAGGCTCCAGTTCACATATTGTTACAGCTATTATAAAATCATCTTCAGCAAGATTATACTTATGCAGGATATTAATGACATCATTTGATACTTTTTTGCACTCTGTTGATCACCTGTTTTTGAAATGAAAACAAATGTGAATCTCTTTCAGTTATTTGCCAGGTAACTATCTTACTAATTTCTTGGCACAGGAATTTCATTGAGCATACCCTTGGCTCCATCTGTCAGATAAATGTGTCAATTGGGGTTCCATCAGTTCCTGGGGTCTTGTTTTTTTCCAGTGCCTTCAGTGCAGATTGAACTTCTCTCATTACCATTAGTTCTTGATGATATACTATTTTCTGAAATAAGTCAGTATTGACTGATGGTTTTTGATACAAATACTAAGTATTTTCCTTCCTTTTTTATTTGTTGCTTCCTGCATTGTTGAGTCATTATATAGAAAGGAATTGGCAGATACAGAGGAATTTAAAGAAATAACACATGAGCAAGAGCCTATGGTGATGAAGGAAGAAGTTCAAGCTGCTTTGAAGGAA
>NW_006400124.1:1636540-1637385 GCF_000299155.1 Elephantulus edwardii
TGCGGTTGGCGCAGGATAGAGCAGTGTTTAGAGCTGTTGTGCATAGGGTCGCTATGAGTCGGAAACGACTCGATGGCACATAACAACAACAACAAGCATTGTTGAAGATGTCCCCCATCGAATCCATCAGTATGACAACTGTAGCCTTGAACCTGTCCTTTATTTCTTCCAGGTTGAGAAATGCTGGGCATGTTCCTCTCTTTTGGTTTTCTAACTCCAACTCTTTACACATTTTGTTATAATAGTTTTTTTGTCTTCCCAAACTGCCCTTTGGAATCTTCAGTTAGTTCTCTTACCTTAGGATCCCCCCCCCCTTTTTATATTCTTCAGGGTCTAGTGCAAGTTGTAGAGTCTCTTCTGACCTCTGTGTTGGTCTTCTCTTTCTTTCTCTGCAGTGACTTTCTGCTTTCTGCAGGGATGGTGTCCTCCCACAACTCATCTGGTCTTCAGTCGCTGGTGTTCATTGCGTTATATGTATCCTTGAGATGTTTGATTTGGTTTTTTTTCACACGTTAAGAAAATAAGTTTAATGCAGGTGATTGTGTTTGAGACTTGGGTCAGTGTAACCTTGAGATGGTTTTTAAATTCAGATGGGATAGGTTCAAGGTCATATTTTGGTTCCCATAAACTTATTTTCTGTTTTACAACAGAACACATTTAGATAGCAGAAATGGCAAAGGAGGGTGAGTTTTCAAGAATGGAAATACAAAGGAAGAGGAACAGTTGTAAGCAGACACTGGTGATTGGGACATGGAATGTGAGAACCATGAATGTAAGAAAATAAGATATTGTTAAGGAAGAAATGGAACGCATAAATATTGACATACTAGGCATTGGTGAGATGA
>NW_006400124.1:1641283-1648735 GCF_000299155.1 Elephantulus edwardii
AACAACAACAACAACAAAAGTTATTTTCATTTTATTCAACTTCAGTTTGAACTTACACATAAGTAATTGATGGTCAAGAAATCAAAAGATAGGAAATAAAAGAAATCAAAAGATGGAAGAAAGGAAGAAAGGGCTTTTCTACGAAGATGGCACCGAAAGCGAAGAAGGACGCCCCTGCCCCTCCAAAACTGAAGCCAAAGCAAAGGCATTGTCATACTGATGGGTGCGAGGGGGGACATCTTCAACAATGCAGGAAGCAACAAATGAAAAAGGAAGGAAAATCCTTAGTATTTGTATCAAAAACCATCAGTCAATACTGACTTATTTCAGAAAATAGTATGTCATCAAGAACTAATAGTAATGAGAGAAGTTCAATCTGCACTGAAGGCACTGCAAAAAAACAAGACCCCAGGAACTGATGGAACCCCAGTTGACACATTTATCTGACAGATGGAGCCATGGGTATGCTCAATGAAATTCCTGTGCCAAGAAATTAGTAAGATAGTTACCTGGCAAATAACTGAAAGAGATTCATATGTGTTCTCATTTCAAAAACAGGTGATCAACAGAGTGCAAAAAAGTATCAAATGATGTCATTAAAATCCTGCATAAGTATAATCTTACTGAAGATAATTTTATAATTTCTGGAACAATATGTGAACTGGCGCCTTCTAGAAATAGGAGATGGATTCAGAAGAGGCTGTGGCACAAGGTGTACTGTTGCTGATGTCAGCTGGATTCTGGCTGAAAGTAGAGGGTACCAAAAGGATGTCTGCTTGTGTTCTATGAACTGTGAAAAGATATTCGACTGTGTGGATCATAACAAATTAGGGCTGACACTGAAAAGAATGGGAATCCCAGAGCACTTGATTGTGTTCATACAAAACCTATACCTGGCCACAAAACTGTTGTCACCTGTAGGTTGGTTTAAAATCAGAAGAAATCTGAGTCAAAGTTGTATTCTTTCTCCATACTTACTACTTGTTCAGTCTTCATGCTGAACAAATAATTCAAGAATCTGGATTATATGAAGAAGAGTGTAGCATCAGGATTACAGGAAGACTCGTCAACTACCTGCATTATTCAGATGACACAATGTTGCTTGCAGAAAGTGAAGACGACTTGAAGCAGTTGTTGCAGAAGATCAAAGACTATAGCCTTCATCATGAATTCCACTTCAACATCAAGAAAACAAAATTCCTTACCACGGGACCAGTAGGCAACATCACGATAGAGAAAAGATTAAAGTTCTCAATGAGTTAATTTTACTTGGATCCACAATCAATACACCTGGTAACAGCAACTAAAAAAATCAAAAGGAGGGAGAAGAAAAAGGTAAAAGAAATAAAAAGACATACTGCGCTGGAGAAATATGCTGTCAAAACCAGAGTACTGAAAAACAACTGTGTTAATCTAGAAACTAAGGTGCGCCTGATCCAGGCCACGGTCTTCACAATTACTTGCTATGCATCAGAGAGCTGTACAACAACTAAGAATGCCAGAAGAAGAATTGATGCCTTTGAGTTATGGTGTTGGAGAAGAGTATTGAATGTACCATGGACTGCTAAGAGAACAAACAAGTTTGTCCTGGAGAGTGTGAAACCAGGATGCTCCTCGGAGGCAAGGATTTTGAAGCTCTGATTGACGTACTTTGGGCATATTGCAAGGAGGGACCAGTCCTTGGAGAGGGACGTCATGCTTGGAAGGGTGGAGGTGGAGAAACAGCGTACGAGAGGAAGGCTGTGGATGAGATGGCTTGACTCAATGACTGGAGTAACAGGGGTAGGTGTGTCAGAGACAGTGAGGTTGGCTCAAGATAGAGCAGGTTTCAGAGCTATTGTACATAGGGTCGCTATGAGTTGCAGGTGACTCTATGCCACATAACAACATCACGTAACACCTCTCTCCCCACTTCCTCCATGTGATTCTCACATCCCTTCATCCTTGCATCCTATCCCTTTTTGCCTTCTGCCCAGGCAAATAAAAGGTGTCTGGTTCCCTTTATCAGTAGGTTTTGGCTGGAGGCTGTGCTGCAGAGGTGTGTCAGTCCCAGTCTCGAAGCATGACAGAGGCCACAGCCTCAGAGGTCCCACCAGTCTCTACCTGATCGGGAAGCCTGGCCGTTTTTATGATTTCTCCTTTTTTTTATTTCAATAAAAATTTATTGAAATTTCAGTGATGTCTTTTAATATGATTTTTCCTTTTGGTTTCACATTTTCTCCCAGTCTATCCAGTACACTTGACTGTGATCCCCCCTTTTTTTGTGATCCCTTTTAGAATAACCTTGCAATATTGCAAATTTTTTCATCGTGTTATTGCACACCTAATCGAACTCTGGTGGCCTGATGGTAAGAAGCTGTACTGCAATCTCAAGGGCATATGGCTCGAATCCACCAGCTGGTCTGTAGGAGAAGAATGGGCAATCTCCTCTTGCCTCTGAAAACCCGCTGGATAGTCAGCTATGAGTCGGCTCTGACTTGATGGTATTTAATAACAGCATCATTTAATAACAATAGGAAGTTGGACAATGAGTAATGGATGGGGTCAAATGGTATTTCTATTCTCAGTCTTCTTAGGAAGGCAAACTCCTTTCCATGGTGGTTGTGCCATTTTACAGAGGAAAGGCTAGCCATCTGCTTGTGTGAGGTCCCATCTCTGAAACCCTGTGGTTCTAATCTGAACATGTAATGATGACAACAGGCAGGTGGCCACCAGTGCAATCCAGACTAGCCGTCAGGGACGTCCCCGTCTATGCTGCGTACGCTCTGTGAGGCCCTCCTCTGACCCTGTCCCCATCCCTCGGAACCACTAATCTGGTCTCCTTCTTGTCATCGGCTGAATTGTGTCCCCAGAACGATCAGGGGTGTCCTAACCCTTGGCACCTGGACAGTGTCCTTGTCTGGAAATAAGGTCAATAAAGAGGTCATCCATTCACATGAGGTCACACTGGTGTAAACTCAGTTACTGCTGTTGGATTGACTCATGGCGACCTCATGTGTGTCAGGGCAGAACTACACTCCACAGTTTCCAGTGACTGACTGACTGACTGACTGTTCATGGGGGCAATTAGCATCACCATGATGGATAAGAGAAGAGATTGAAGATGTTAACCATTTCAGCCTGCTAGGTTCCATAATCAACACTCTTGGCATCAGCAGTCAGGAAATCAAAAGGCGAATTGCACTGAGAAAAATCTAGTGGTCAGGGAGCTCTCCAAAGTGCTAAAGAGCAAAGATGTCAGTCTGAAGACTAAGGTGCCACTGATTCAGGCCACAGTCTTTGCAATTACTTGCCTATGCATCAGAGAGCTGGACAATGAATAAGGATGACAGAAGAAGACTTAATGCCTTTCAATTGTGATGTTGGAAAAGAGCGTTGAACATTTCGTGGACTGCCAAGAGAACAAAAATGTTTGTTCTGGAGAGGGTGAAATAAAATTCTTCCTTGGAGGCAAAGATTTTGAAGTCTTTCATACTTGGGGTATGTTTCCAGAAGGGACCAGTCCTTGGTGAAGGACATCATGCTTAGAAGTGTGAAGGGTCAGCGCAGGAGAGGAAAAAAACCAAGAAGAAATGGATTGACACAGTAACTGGAGTAATGGAGCTTAGTGTATTGGAGACAGTGAGACTAGCTCAGGACAGGACAGAACTAGTGCATAGGGTCAGAGCTCAGAGTTCAGAGCTATTGTGCATAGGGTCGCTATGAGTCACCCGGTGACTCAAGAGCACATAACAACAACATCAACAAAGAACTAGGGAGCTCTGCTGGCCTAGTGGTAAGGAGCTGCACTGCCAACCTGAAGGCAAACAGTTCGTATCCATAAGACGCTTTGAGGGGGGAAAATGGGCAGTCTTCTCCCATGTGATTTACTTCCTCTGGAAACGTGCTGGAGGGTCAGCTGTGGGTCAGTCTTGACTGCACAGCACACACCACCAAGAATAAAGAACGGGTGCCTTGGAACTGCGGTGTTGGCAAAGCATATCAAACATACCAAGGACTTCCAGAAGAAAGGACATGTGTATCTGTGAAGAAGGGCAGGCAGGTGCACCATGGAATGCAGAGTGGTGAGACTTGATCTCAAGTTGTTGTTGTTATGTGCCATTGAGTCGCTTGGAACTCAAGCGACCCTATGTACAAGAGCCCTAAACGCCGTTCTATCCTGTGCCAACCTCGCCGTCTCAAACACACTCATTCCCACACTCCACTCACAGAATTGATCCATCTCATCGAAGGTCTTTCTCTCCTTCACCGCCCCTCCACTCTCCCAAACATGATGTCCCTCTCCAAGGACCAGTCCCTCCTTGCAACATGCCCGAAGTATGTCAGACGAAGCTTCAGAATCCTTGACTCCAAGGAGCATTCCGGCTTCACCCTCTCCAGGACAAACCTGTTTGTTCTCCTAGCAGTCCAGGGTATATTCAACACTCTTCTCCAGCACCACAGCTCAAAGGCATCAATTATCTTTCTATTATCCCTAGTCACTGTCCAACTCTCCGATGCATAGCACGTAACTGCGAAAACTATAGCGTGGATCAGGCTCACCTTAGTCTCCAGCCTGACGTCATTACTCTTCAGTACTCTTGAGAGGTCCTTCACAGCTGACTTTCCCAATGTCATTAGTCTCCTGATTTCCTGGCTGCTGTTACCAAAAGTGTTGACTGTGGAGCCGAGCAAACGAAAACTGTTAACTCTCTCAATCTCTTCACCATCCATACGGATGCTGCCGATTGGCCCAGTGGTGAGAATCTTTGTTTTCTTGATGTTGAGCTTCAATCCATATTGTAGGCTGCAGTCCTTAACCTTCTGCAGCAAGCGCTTCAGGTCCTCCTCAGTTTCAGCGAGCAGTACTTTGCAAATGTCATCAGGAGGGAACAGTCCCTGGAGAAGGACACTGTACCGGAGGAGAAGAGGGTCTGCAGAAGCGCAGAAGAACCTCCACAAGGTGGTGACGCGGCGGTTGCAAGAATGAGCTTAGACACAGCGGTGACTGTGAGGCTGGCCCAGCCAGCGTGGCATCGTGCTGTTCCCTGAGAGCTTGTGAGTCAGGACTGACTTGAAGGCACCTAATAACAACAACAGTCCTGAAGAGTAACAATGTCAGGTTAGAGACCTGATTCAAGCCTCTTCCCAATCACCAGCTAGCTACGCCTCTGAAAGCTGGACAATAAATACAGACGACAGGAAAAGAACTGCTGCATTTGAATTGTGGTGCTGGACAAGAACTCCCACGGACTGCCAAAAGAACAAACATAAGTATTCCCTGGAGGACGTGCTTCTTGGCGGCAAAGATGGAAAAGCTTTCTCTCACATATTCTGGACATGTGGTTAGGAGAATCTGCTCCTTGGAAAAAGACATCATGGTTGGGAAGGTGGAGGGTCAGGGAAGGAGAGGAAGACCCTCAATGGAATGGACTGATGCAGTGTCCGTGGCAATGGACTCAAATGTGCCGGGGATGGTAAGGTCGGAGAACGACAGAACAGGGTTCACATCTGTTTACACAGAGTCGCTGTGAGTCGTTCTTGACTTGATAGTTCTTGACTTGATGTTGTTGTGTTTGTTGTTTAATGCTGTCGAGTCGTAGACGACTCATAGGGCCCCTATGAACGAACAGCCTGAGCACTGTTCGTACATAGTTTCCAGAGGCAAGGCATTTTGGAAGTGGATGCCACTCCTGCTTCCAGGCTTGATTTAGCCAACACTGTCCACCATGAATGCCCATTACCACGATTGGCACATCACTGTCACAAGCTTCAGCATCACAGCAACCACGGGTTACCTCTGTACAGCAACGCGCAGACCAGTGCTATACCAAGTTTAGGCATAGTGTTAGAATTATTAAGATTAGTGTTTAAAATAAACTAGGCTTTGATAGCGCTTAACAAAAACACCACCGCTCGACAGATTGCCAAGCTTTCCCCCGGGCGATGCCTCTGGTTGAACTTGAACCTTGAACCCTATGGTTAGGGGTCAATCCTGGTAACCTTTGAACCACCCAGGAAACAAGAGTGGAAGGTATGTGGGCAATGGGATCCTTATGAAAAGAGAAGAAACAGAAACAGAGGGAGAACAGGCAGCCATGTGAAGATGGGGTTACCCAGCAGCTGCCCAAACCCCAGGAATGAACAACCGGGTCTCCCCCAAGCTGAGAAGACAAGAACGTCTGCTAGCCCAGAACAGGTGCCCTGATGTCAGATTTCCAGCCTCCAGATAGTATGCATCAGCTTTGGCCTGGCACCAGCCTTGGGAAATGGAGACATTTTTTCAGAACTGTCATCTCAAGAGTGTGATGTGAATGGCGTCATGTGGCGTCATCTGCTCCAAGGAGCAGATTCTCCTAACCACATGTCCAGAATATGTGAGAGAAAGCTTTTCCATCTTTGCCGCCAAGAAGCGCGTCCTCCAGGGAATACTTATGCTTGTTCTTTTGGCAGTCCGTGGGAGTTCTTGTCCAGCACCACAATTCAAATGCAGCACAACCCCTTTAGGGGTTGTGGACCTCCTGCTCCCAGTCAGCATAAAGCCCTCAAGAGAACCTCGTCCACTTTTTTTTTTAATTTCTTTATTTTATTTATTTTTGCATGTACCTTCAAAGCAGATCTGACTGGTCCAGGAGGAGATTATCCCTCCTTCTCCAGCTGGTGAATTCAAACCGCACATCTCGGGGATTGCAGTGCAGCTTCTTGCCACTAGGCCACCAGAGCTCCCTAACCTCATTCTTTTAAAATGAGCGGCAAATACAGTATTTAACAATTCCATGTGTTCGTAAATCTCAAAACACTAATTCATTGTGCTCAGACGAAACCCATACCTAGACCAAGAAGTACTGCCCGGACAGAGGAGGATCTTTGCTTTCTTAACGTCCAGATGTGCTGCTGAAGGCTTACAGAGTTCACACCTCCAAATTTGTACTTTGACCTTCAAATCATCCTCCAGTGTCAGAGGGATCTTGGCTGAATGCAGAGAAGACCAGAAAGATGTTTACCTGTGTTTTACTGATTATGCAGAGGCCTTTGACTGTGGGGACGGAACAAATTGTGGCTAACATTGAGAAGAATGGGAATCCCAGAGCACTTAATTAGGATCACACGAAACCCATACCTAGACCAGGTGGGTGGTCTTCTAGGGAGGGAAGAGAGGGGTACTCCGTGGTAGTTTAGTCAGATGAACAAGGCTATTCACTCCCTTTGTTGACATGTTAATATTCCTGGAATCCTTCATTCTCACTTGGGACCTAGGTCCCAGGCACTCAGAGCTGTGGAAGCTTCTTGGTGCAAATGGTCAAATGAGCTTAGCTGCTCGCTGACCACCCACAGGGACAGAAGGAGAAAGACCTGGCAGTCTTCTTCCCCAACACCAGACAATGACCACTCCATGAAGCCCAGTTCTGCTCTGACGCACGTGGGGTCATCTTAAATCGGGATGGTTTCTGTCTGCACCAGGCCCTGCATTGG
>NW_006400124.1:1648835-1650778 GCF_000299155.1 Elephantulus edwardii
GGGAGGGAGGAGGAGGAGGAGGACCATACCTGGCTGGCAGGCAAAGGGGAGGCCCCGAGGGGAGGAAGCGGCAGAGCGGAATGAGGAGGAGCTCACAGGGACTCCAGGCTGCAGGAGTCCCACTGCCTTGGGCCATGGTGCATGCTTAGGCCAGAGGGTATGTTGTTGTGCACATCTGAGTAGGAACAGACCCGAAGCTGACCCTCCAGCAGGTTTTCAAGAGACTGCTCCTGTGCAGCAGCTGGTAGATTTGAACCACGTGCCTTTGGGATTGCAGCACAACTGTACAGCATTAGGCCACCAGAGCTTCTTCAGAGCAGGGAGTGTAGAAAATCCAAAAGCCCAGGGGCAGGGATTTGAGAACAGGGAGGGGAGAGAAGAGAAAGGGTGTCTTGATTAGATCCTGAGTAGATGAGATCATCTCACACGTCTTAAGAGAAGCCACAGCAATTTCCTTCTGACAACTGGAAGATGAGAGCAAGAGATTCAGTTACAGGAGAAAAATGCTTCAGGGTTCATGCCTTCTACCACAAAGCAATGGCTGGAGGTGCCAGTCTGCATAGAGGTGCCTCAGAAGAAGGGCCTGGCAAACAGAAAATAAAGCCATTTGGAAAGCACTCAGCCCCCTAGTATCACACACACACAAACTGTGTGCGGCAGCTGGTTGCAAGGTCCTCGACAGATGACACGCATTCACACATAAACATCAGTACAGCATAAACGCTCAAGTATGCATGTCCCAAAGGACAGTTCCTAGTAGTGCAGTGGTGAAGTACTGCATGTGACAATGTGCCCTCAAGTCACTTGTGAATCATAGTGACCCTGTGTACAATAACTCAGGAACTCTGCTCTAGTCTGAGCCAACCTTACTGTCTCTGACACACCTACCCTTATTACCCCAGTCATTGAATCAATCCATCTCATCCAGGGTCGTCCTCTCTTGCATTGACCCTCTCCAAGGACTGGTCCCTCCTTGCAACATGCCCAAAGTATGACAGATAAAGCTTCCTTCTTTGCTTCTAGAGCCATCTTCATAGAAAGGGTAGGCCCTTCTTTAGAGCCTCTTGTTTGAAGCAGTTGGATTCTGGAAGGTAGGTCATTTTTATACGATGAACAATCAGTTGTGGGCTGTTTAGTCTTTTTTATTTAATCAACAGTCAGGTATAGTTTGTTTCTTTTTTTTTTAATTTAATGGACAGTTGTGAGATGTTTGATTTTTTTAATTTAATGAACAGACAGGTGTGGGATGTTTGGTCTTTTTTATTTTATTAATAAACAGTTGTGGGCTGGGAGTCTCTTGTTTAAACCAATTAGGACCCAGTGGTTGGGCCTTTGTAATTAAAAGTTGGCTGGGCTCTCAGACCTGTGGCCCTTAGGCCTGGTGTGAAGACTGATTGGCTATTAAAGTTACAAACTAAGTTCTTAGTGTATTTGTTTGGGGAGAACTTTTGTACAGCACTTGTCTGTCAGTTTGCTGTACAGAGACAACTTGTGGGTTGCTGTAATACTGAAAGCTGTTCCACTGGTGTGTCAAATACCACAAGGGTTACCCCTGGTGACAAGTTTTGGTAGAGCTCTCAGATTAAGACAGACTAGGAAGCAGGATTGGCCATCCACTTTTTAAATAATAGGCCTCTAAAAACCCTATGAGTGTAAAAGAATGTGGATAGACCTTTTGGCAGTTGAACATCACAACTCAAAGGATTTGATTCTTCTTCTATCATCCTTATTCATTCTTCAATTTTCAGACAGATGCATACAAAGATTTTTAAAAGATCATGGCTTGGATTAGGGACACTTTAGTTTTTAAATCGACATTCAAGCTCTTTAGCACTTTGGAAAAGTCCTTGACAGCAGATTTCCCTAATGCAACAGATCTTTTGATTTCCTTCCTTCCTTCCTTCCTTCCTTCCTTCCTTCCTTCCTTTCTTCCTTCCTTCCTT
>NW_006400124.1:1651098-1657137 GCF_000299155.1 Elephantulus edwardii
TACAGCTTGTTTAATTTGGTGCTTGTTGGCCTTGACATCCACAATGAACACAAGTGTGTTGTTGTCTTCTATCTTCTTCATAGCTGACTCAGTGGTCAGGGGAAACTTGATGATGGCATAGTGGTCAAGCTTGTTTCTCCTCGGGGAGCTCTTCCGGGGGTATTTGAGCTGCCTTCGGAGTCTCAGTGTCTTAGGCCGCCGGAAGGTGGGTGACGTGCGGATCTTCTATTTTTTTTGGCTGTGGACGCCCTTCAGGACGCCTTCTTGACCTTTAATGCCTTTGTTTTGGCTTCAGTTTTGGGAGGGGCAGGGGCTTCCTTCTTGGCTTTCGGTGCCATCTTCGTAGAAAAGCCCTTTCTTCCATCTTTTGATTTCTTTTATTTCCTATCTTTTGATTTCTTGACCATCAATTACTTATGTGTAAGTTCAAACTGAAGTTGAATAAAGTGTAAATAAGTTTATGGGAACCAAAATATGACCTTGAACCTATCCCATCTGCATTTAAAAACCATCTCAAGGTCACACTGACCCCAGTCTCAAACACAATCACCTGCATTAAACTTATTTTCTTAACGTGTGAAAAAAAAAACCCAAATCAAACATCTCAAGTATACATATGACGCATTGAACACCAGCGACTGAAGACCAGATGAGTTGTGGGAGGACACCATCCCTGCAGAAAGCAGAAAGTCACTGCAAAGAAAGAAAGAGAAGACCAACACAGAGGTCAGAAGAGTCTCTACAACTTGCACTAGACCCTGAAGGATTTAAAAAGGGGAGGGGATCCTGAGGTAAGGGAACTAACTGAAGATTCCAAAGGGCAGCTTGGGAAGACAAAAAAAGTATTATAACAAAATGTGTAAAGGGTTGGAGTTAGAAAACCACAAGAGAGGAACATGCCCAGCATTTCTCAACCTGGAAGAACTAAAGGACAGGTTCAAGGCTACAGATGTCATACTAATTCTAAATATAATAAATTTTTCTCACCATAAAAAAAAGTCACGGTGGGCATAGTCCAATGGTTATTAATTTTTTTAGAGAGATTGCTTTTTTTTATTTGTGGGTTTCCTATTTGGAAAGAGGGGTGCAGATTCTGGCTGCTTTGTGCTGAACAGGGGTGTTGAAGGAGAAGGAAAGTCCACGTTAAGCCTTTACTGGTGGTCTTGAGTGGAAGCTGCTTGCCTTCTTAATCAGTTAGAAGACATTCATATGGTGAGTCCAGTGAGAGTGGCCAGCTGAACTTCAGTGGGAGTGACCAGCTGAACTCTGAGGCTCCATCCACCTTCGCTTCCTTAGCTGGCAGATTTATTTCCCTTTTGTCTCTGGAACCAGGCTAAGAGTTCAGGTTCAGGTTAGCTATAGGAAAGAGATCAAATCTAGAGAGAACAAAATTGTGAGTTACGAAGAAAAGGGCTTTGTGTTAGATAGAGTTGAGGGCGAGAGGGCAAGGAGAAAACTGGTCCCAAGAAACGAACAGGCCTTTATGCATGGTCTGAGAGGGACACCAAGTGACCTGACCACAGGCAGAGAGAGTGAAAATGGAGCAGTCAGTCTCTTTATTTAGGGCTTTTAGGGAGGGCTCGGGAGGACATAGACAGCGCAGAGAGAGCTCAGTTGGCCTACTAGAGAGAAAGTGATGCTACCAAGACAAAGGTGTGTGATTTTAATCTGCGGTCCTCAGACATTGTTTTAATTGTTTTTGGTCAAATATTCTTCTAAGTGGCATAGCACTGATTTTATCCATTTGCTGTGCAGAGGTAACTGTGATGTTAAACACTGTGACACTGATGTGTCAAATGCGATAATGTTTACCCATGGTGGACAATGTGTGGTGGAACTCCCCGATTAAAACAAGATGGAAGCAAGAATGCCATCCGCTTCCAAAATCACTTGCCTCCAGACACCCTATGAACTTGGAGAAACGATGGAAGTTATACAGGTGTTCAGGTCTTTTCTTCACAGGGTCACTATGAGTGACACTTAACAACAACAGGGAGGACAAGGCCTTGTCAGGATCCATGGGCTACTTTTCATCCGGCTGCTTCAGATGTTATCAGGTTTCTCAAGGAGTGATCAGGCCTGGAGGCGACTGTCACATTATTCCTCCATTCCAGGCACTCTAAAGGGGTATAATGGATGGGGCAAAGTCATCTCTGGCTACTTCCTGCTGAACTGGGGCGAAGCTGGGGGGCTGGTGTTAGTTTCCTGTCAGGTCTGAGGGAGAAGCATAATTTTCTCCTGTTCTTGGGTAGTTGCTCGTGAGAGGGCGGTGAGGAGGTTTATCAAAATTTCTGAAAGATTTATACTTTGGAAGTGTTACTGGCATAGTAGAGGAGGAGAAGGTGGAAAGTGGCTTAGATAAAGTCCTCATACACACCAGGCAGCTCTCCCCAGGGGCCAGGTGGCTCTCCCCAGGGGCTGGGCAACACTCGCCCCCCTCCCCCCTAAAGCTTTTCTAAAGCCCTGACCTTGCACCCTACGGGTGACTGCGGCCAGGAAAGCACTTCTACCCCTAGTGCCTGTCAGGTCTTCACACTGGATGTAAGGCCAAGGACTCAAGGAAGGGACCAGAGAGAAAGAGAAAGCTCAAACAAAGCTTTATTAACGGGGCTCCCAGGTAGGATTTCTTGGTCTGGAGAGAGAAACAACTGGGGAAAACCATGCTGAAGGTGGGTTAGGCAGGTTTTTATAATAGAGTCTTTAGGGAGGTAAGGGAGGGGCATTCCATTGTGGTTTAGCCAGGTGGGTGAGGCCCTTTTTGATGTGTTGATGTCCTTTGAATTCTTCTTTCTCCTCCTTTGACCTTGGCCTGGGCCTGACAGTGCCAAAGTCATTGCCCCCTTCCTCTCCACCAACTAGTCTATTATAACTATAAGTAGGTGGAAGATCCATCCACAATCTGTGTTATGCACATGACACAACCCTGCTTGCTGAAACTGAGGAGGACCTGAAGCACTTTCAGCAGAGGGTCAAGGACTGCAGCCTCCACTATGGATTCAATATCAAGAAAAAAAAAGATTCTCACCACTGAACCAATTGGCAGCATCAGGATGGATGGTGAAGAGATTGAAATTGTTCACAGCCTTAGTTTGCTTGGCTCCACAGTCAACACTCTTGGCACCAGGAGCCAGGAAATTAAAAAAATTTTATCATGATGGGAAAGTCTGCTGTTAGGGACCTCTCCAGGGTACTGAAGAGCAATGGTGTCACTGTGGAGACTAAGGTGCATTTGATACAGGCCATCTCTTTGCAATCACTTGTTATGCATCAGAGAGTTAGATAATGACTAGGGAGGACAGGAAGACCCTCTATGAGGTAGATTGATTCAGTGACTGGGATAATTGGGATGGGAGTGTCAGAGACAGTACGATTGGCACAGGACAGAGCGGAGTTTAGGGCTGTTGTACATAGGGTCGCTATGAGTCACAGGCGACTCGACGGCACATAACAACAACACAACAACAGGGAGGACAGAAGGAGAATTGATGCCTTTGAGCTGTGGTGCTAGTACCTTGGACTGCTAAGAAAACAAACAGGTCCATCCTTGAGAGGGTTAAACCGGGCTGCTCCTTGGAGACAAGGATTCTGAGGCTTTGTCTGACAGACTTTGGACATGTTATAAGGAGGGACCTTTCCTTGGAGAGGGACATCATGCTTGGGAGGGTGGAGGGACAACGCAGGAGGGAAGGCCCCCTATGAGGTGGATTGATTCAGTGACTGGGATAATAGGGTTGGGTGTGTCGGAGACAGTGCTATTGGTGGAGGATAGAGCAGGGTTTAGGACTGTTGTACATAGGGTCGCTATGAGTCACAAGCGACTTGACGGCATATAACAACAACAGGTATTATTACTTTCCCCTTCCACAATGGTGAACAGACCCGCTCAAGGTTGAAAAAGTAATCAACACAGTAGAACAGAGCCTCAAACCAAGGTTGTCTGTAGTAGGCAGGCTGTGGGTGGCGAGGTCTGTTTAACGCTCAGGTCGACCATCTTTTATCTTCCTCTGCAAGCAAAATCCTGCTGAAGGTCATTTTCACAATGGTCAGAAGAATACACTCAGGCCGCAATCGCTTCCAATGGCCAACTGCACGCACAGGGCACTTCCCGAGTTCACTGTATTTCAATGTTGCATAGTACATAGTTTTTCTCTGAATTTACTTGTTGATGGGCACTTGGGTTGCTTCCATCTCTTGGCTGTTGTGAATAACACAGCAACAAACACAGCTGTGCATACATCTGTTTGAGTCATGGCTCTAGTTTCTTTAGGTATATTCCCAGTAGTGGAATTGCTGGGTCAAATGGTATTTTTTTTTCTATTTCCACCTTTTTGAGAAAGCGCCAGGCCACTTTCCATAGGGGATGTACCATCTTGCACTCCCACCAGCAGTGAAGAGGAGTTCCAATCTGTGCACAAGCTGGCCAGCATTTGGAGTTTGCCAAGCCGATTTTCTTTCTTCTTTTTATTTTTTAAGAAGATCTTAATATTTTATTTTTTTTTATTTACAGGTAAGCTAGACCACTTTTGATTAAGAAAACTAGAAAGTTCATAACTGTCACAAGTGGAGGCCAGGCGGGGGCCTGGTCATTTTCCCAGAGTCCTGCTTTGCAGGGGTCTGATACACTGTTGAGGTCTCTGCTCACACTTGCTGGGTCAATCTTGACAGATTTTAGCCCACAGTTCACTTTTCCCCACATTTCTTTGTAGAATCCTCACGGTTCTTACAGAATTTTTTTTAAAATTTTATACTGATTTATTTACAAAGTTTGAATACATTGTTTTTGACAAAAGATCCTTCCCATTTCTTTCACACTCCCACATCAAATTCTTAGATAATTGTTTACAGTCTTTAGAGTATTTATTCTTCAGCTGCGTTGGCCTGGAGAGGGTGTTTGAACTGGGGGTCATGCTACGAGAGACTGGATCACTTGGTCGGTCTTGGTGGCTGGCTTCCAGTTTTCAGCACTATCGATGTTTGGGTGGTAGGGCTTGGTTTTGAATGTGATCTTCGATGGTTTGAATGGGTCCTCTGCTGGAAAGTTGATTTTTGATTTTGAAGACCCCTTATCACATGGAGGTTTCTTCTTCCTAAGCCTCCTGCTGGCTGCCATCTTGGATCTGGTCCTGCACTCTGGTCAGCCAGTTTCCAATTACTTCCTTATGTCTCTGTAAGTTGGACAGTAAATGAAGACGTCAGAAGGAGATTGGAGGCTCAGATGGTGAAACTGTCTTACACGCATTGGGCATGCTGTCACGAGGGATCCAAAAGAATAAATAGAGTGTGTGTGAGTTGTTGAGTGGAAACTGTCCAGAAAAACGAGACATTGGAGAAAGAGAAGCCTCTCAACAAGGTCAGTTGATACAGTGACTGTTCACAATGGCCTTGAGCTTGGTGGAGATCAGAGGAAGAATGTTGCAGTTCTGCCTAGCCAAAATATTTAGCCTCAGGCCCATGTCTTGACAAGACTTGGCCAGAACCTAAATAAATATTGAATGATTCAGGAAGTATTAAAAGAAGATGGAAAGAATATACTGAGTCACTGTATTGAAAGGAAGTGGCAAACCCAGAAGAATTTCATGAAACAACATATGAGCAAGAGCCTATGGTGATGAAAGTAGAAGTTCAGGCTGCTTTGAAGGAATTGGCAATAAATAAGGCCCCCAGAATAAATGGTATACCAATTGACATATTTCAGCTTACAGATGCTGCCCTGGACGTGCTCACCAAGTTGTGCCAAGAAATCTGGAGAACAAGCACTTGGCCAACTGACTGGAAGAGGTCAATATCTGTTCCCATACCAAAGAAGGGCGACCCAACTGAGTGTGGAAACTATAGAACAATCTCATTGATTTCACATGCAAGCAAAATTCTACTGAAGATTATCCAAAAAATTACTGGAACAGCACATTAGCAGAGAACTTCCGGAAGTCCAGGCTGGGTTTAGAAGGGTCCTGGTACTAGGCATATTGTAGCTAATGTTAGGTGGATCTTAGCTGAAAGCAGGGAATACCAGAAGAATGTCTATCTGTGTTTCATTGA
>NW_006400124.1:1658536-1672552 GCF_000299155.1 Elephantulus edwardii
AGACTGAGAAAGATGGGTTCAATAATGTATACTGCATTGAAACAGATGAGGGAGAAAACTGTTTAAAAGGGATATGTGATTAAGTATTTTTGTCACAACAGCAGTCCAGAATGAAGGCTGCATAGTGGGGTGGACTTGGGGGGGAGTGGGGATTGTATAAGAATAAAACAATTTTACTTTTCAAAGAGAAGAGGGACGGGGGGGGAGGGGTAGGCAGGGAGAAAAATGCAACAATGAATAAATGGAAATCCAAAGTCTCTGTAAACGTTCATTAAAATTAATAAAAAATGTTGGTATGATTCCATACTTTGCATGCAAAAAGGGGATGTCCAGAGAGGTTCGAAAACATGTGCAAAGACACCCAGCCAGGAATGGGACAGAACCAGACTTGCGGCTCAGTGTCTACTTATTTAGTAGATTTATTTAATCTGAAAGGCTTCTGGCAAAGATAATTTTGTAGAATTGTTTCCGGATTAAAAAAATAAATGACTCAGTTGGAGTCATTCTCGGCCCCACCCTTCCCAACTTCGAGATCTTGGGCAAGTTAATGAACTTCTTTGAGCCTCAGATGAATGCCTTGAGCAAAGGGCGCCCAGCATTTACTGGGTAATCGGGGATCAACTCCAAGACAAGGGCACAGCGGCCTCTGGCCAGCAGGGGGCGCTGCCGCGACTCCGCGCCCTCCTGGGCGCCGCAGCGGGCGCATGCGCAGCAGAGCCTCCCTGCAGAGGAGAGTTTATTTATTTTTTTCAGTTGTTATTCCGGTTCCTCGCCCTTCACTTCCCTCCCTACTTTTTTTTTTTCCTTTCATGGTTGATATTTTATTGGTTCCCTCCCTACTTTTCTGACTTGCAGACTCTGAACTGAGATGTCACTGCTTTGGCTCTCAGCCGACACCCCTTCTCCTCCTCTTGGCCTTAAATAAAGACGGGTTCAGGGCTAGATTTGGGGAGGGGGGCCCCCATTGTTCTGACCAACATATCTAGCAGTTGAGGGAGTGGGGGGAGAGGATTTAAATCTCTCTTCCCCTTAAATTTCCTTTGCTCCTTGAAATTGTCTTGACTTGCATATTTATTTATTTTTTTTTTATCCCCAGGAACTTTCTATGAATAGAGGGCAATTTAAATTCTTCTAAAGAAAATCATTGCTGGACGTTTCTTAAGTGTCCCCAGTTAGCAAGAAGGAAAAGACAAAAGGCAGAGTCTAACAGAGGACTCAACACACAGCAGGTGCTCAGTGCATTTATAGACTTTGAAAGATTGTTTAAGAAGAGAAACTGTTTGCAAAAGACACTCCCCGCCCCCACCCCAGGGAGACAGGCATTTAACCTGTGAAATTAGTTAAAAAACTGCCAAAGGGTCAGCGGTGAATGTGAGCGCCTCCAGGCTGGATTAGGGCGAGGAAGGCTAGGGGCATCTACTGCTTGGCACGCCTTCTGCCACTCGGGGTCTGGGTCTTTGTGCAGGCATTGAGGAGTGGTCAGCCTGCCTTGGCTTCCAGAAGGTGGCAAGGGTTTCAAGACCTCAGGACTGCGGCAGCACGAAGCAAAATGCACTCTGTGCTTGCTGGCAGGGGGGTGGGGGCGTCCTGCCTCACTTCAGAGTCCTTTGGCGAATTTACTCAGCTTTTTGCCCACCCCCACACTCCTCCCAATCACTTGCTATGTTGAGAGCTGGGCAGTGACTAAGAATGGCAGGAGGAGAATTGATGCCTTTGAGCTGTGGGGTTGAAGAAGAGAACTGAGTATCTCATAGACTTCCATAAAAGCAGAGATGTCTTGGAGAAGGTGCAGCGAGGGTGTTTGCCCTCATGATAAAGCTGCTTTCCCCATACTTTGGGCATGTTACGAAGAGGTTATTCCTTGGAGAGGGACATCATGCTTGGAAAGGTGGAGGGTCGGTGAAAGAGAGAAGGATCCTCTATCAGGTGGATTGACGCAGTGACTGCAGCAATGGGCTCAAGAGTGTCAGCGATTGTGAGGGTGTCGCAGAATAGGACAGGGTTCAGATATGTTGTTCACAGGGTCGTCATGAGTCATACTTGGCTCAATGGCATCTGATAACAACACTCAACAACAGGCAAGCAAAAGCCTAGCAATGCGCTCTGCTTTTTCCGAGTGAGTTAAGGGGAAGGCCGGCCTGGAGGTGTTTGTCTGAGAACATCATTCATCCATGCATGACATAATGACTATGCCAGGCGTTGAGCTGGAATCCAAGAAAGATTGCGTGCCACTCCGTCCCCACGAGCCACAGATCTTAAAACACAACAATTGTTTAGGGTCAGTTTAGGACACACTTGCTACATATTCTTCCTGCATCTCCCCCTGGAGGGGAAAAGAGGTAGAAATGAGATTGCGCATGCAAAGCCTTGAGCCTGACAACCTCTATACCAGCCCTTGAATAAAGAGCAGTTTTATTAATAGAGATCGAAATGAATGAAAATAGTTCACGGAGAGTGAATTCCTGCGTGTCACCAGGGTGCTCGTCCTTTAACACACACTTGAAAATTGTAGCTCCTGCAAGAACAGTGCAGTGATACTTATGGGGAAACCGAGGCACAGACAGTAACGACGTTGGGGTGGAGCTAGTTAGGTAGTTTTGTTTTTTTCTCCTGCTGCCGCCACCTCCCCTATTACTACACCTGGTACATACATACATACATACATACCCATCCCTTTGAGGACAGCGCCAACTCAGAAACCCTAAAGCCCAGAATAGAACTGTCTCATAGGGTTGCCAAGTCGACCAATCATCATAAAAGCTTATTTCTTTCCTCTTTCTCCGTAGGCTGGTAAATTTGAACAGTGGACTTTCCGGTTAGCAACCCAGAGATTAACTACTGCACCACCACCTTCTGCCCAGTGTACCCGTATCTGTTGAATAAGTGATAACCTGTTTCTAAACCCCTTTTAATTTGAGATACTCTGCAGCGCTCTTCTCCCAGTGGTGTCATCTTACATAATATCAAAACCAGGACCTTGACCTTGGTCCAGCTCGCAGACGCTAGCGCTTCCAATAGAAAGGGTGGGCATTTGTAAGCTAATAGACTTGATATGACAGTTATTAGGCAAAGCGGAGCCATCCGCTCTGTAAACACTAAGCCAGGAACGGACCACCACGCCTTCAAAACCCGGGGTCAAGTCTCTGTCCCGAGGCAGCGCCGCGGGCACGGACGGGTTAACGCGGAGACGAGCCTGCGCCTGCGCGCCGCCTGGCCCCGCCTCCCGCGGGGCATGTCGGATGACCCGCCCAACCGGCGTCGGCCTACAAAAGCCCGAGTGTTGACATCAGCGTTCTCTTCCGCCGCCGTCGTCGTCGCCATCCTTGGCGCGACTCGCCTCGCTTGTTTCTGCCTGGGAGAATCCACCGCCATCCGCCACCATGGTGAGCCGTGCCGCCCGTGTAGCGGCGAGGGGCCGAGACGAAGCCCCGGAGCGGTCGACGCGGGCGGCTCTGGCCCCGCTGAGGCTGCCCGGGGACGGGCGGAGACATGGCGGTGGGGGGCTCGGGGCTGGAGCAGCGGCCGGCGCCATGTCTGCGCGCCGCTGTCCCCCTTTCTCCGCTTCCGGGGGCGCCGCTGGCTCGCGGAGCCGGGGATCGGGGGGCAGCCGCGGTGGTGGCCGGCCCCGGGGATCGGTGCTTGTGTGGCAGGCGCTGTCATGGCGGGCGCGGGGGGAGAGCTTTATGTAACCCGGCGGCCGCCGCTCTGCGCGCCGGTGACTGTCGGGCCCCGGGGGCGGCGGGGAGGTGGCGGGACGGGGCGATCGGGACCCGCGCAGCCGGCACCTGCGGACGCGGGGTAACCTTGGCCTTTGTCCTTCTCGATCCTGCCACGGGGAGGAGGCCGGCGCTTGTTAAGCCCGCGGGGACCATACTTGTTCATCCGACTACTCGGGAGGACCTTCCCGCAGGCCGAAGGATGACCTTGGGCCTCTGAGCTAGTTTTTAGAGGAGGGGCCTCTGCTGAGTTTAAGGAGGGGTGGTCTGATCCCCAGTTGGGTAACTGACACCCGCATCATGTGCAGCCCCCGAGAGGGAAGGGCGATGAGCCCTGGGTGACTCACCCACGGCCCCCTTTGTGGGCTGTCACCCGCAGGTGCCAGCTGCCATCAGCGGCCATGGAGGGGTTTTTGTGGGGTCGGGGATCCGCCTTGGTGCCTAGTGACCCTGGCTATTGGCCGTGTGGGTCGCATCTCAGGTGCCAGGACAGTTACTGGAACCCCCTCCATTCCCACCCCGCCCCCCTTCCAGGTGAACTTCACGGTAGATCAGATCCGGGCCATTATGGACAAGAAGGCCAACATCCGCAACATGTCCGTCATCGCCCACGTGGACCACGGCAAGTCCACGCTGACGGACTCGCTGGTCTGCAAGGCTGGCATCATCGCGTCTGCGCGGGCCGGGGAGACCCGCTTCACCGACACCCGCAAGGATGAGCAGGAGCGCTGCATCACCATCAAGTCCACGTGAGTGTGGGCAGCGGGTGGGGCCGGCCTTTGCCTGGGGTGGTGAGGACACCAGATAGACAGGGCGGAGTGGATGAGGGGCCTTGAGGACAGGAGGCAGCGCCCAGGAGTGACCTGGGGAGGACCTGACAGTAAGGGACCAGGACTGCGAGATGCGGCTGCTTAGCGTGATACTCTGAGATGGGCCTGCTGGGGGTGTCCTTGCTCTGGGAGTCAGTCCATGGCTTTAGGTGTCAGATAGTGACGCCTGGGCCAGGATGGGGTAAACCCTGGGGAAGTTCCCACCATCTGGTTCTAGAACTGTTGTCCTGAAGGCACCTTCATGCACCTCGGAGGGTGGTGAGTGGTTTGTCGTGGGGAGCCCCCCCCCACACGACCTGCCTAGAGATTCACTGCACCCTTGCTTTGCTCCCAGCGCCATCTCCCTCTTCTACGAACTCTCTGAGAACGACTTGAACTTCATCAAGCAGAGCAAGGACGGCTCTGGCTTTCTCATCAACCTCATCGACTCTCCTGGGCACGTAGACTTCTCCTCTGAGGTGACGGCCGCCCTCCGGGTCACTGACGGAGCCTTGGTGGTGGTGGACTGCGTGTCTGGTAAGCCGCGGGGGCCCTCCTGTGATTTGGGGGACAGAGGGCCCATCTTCCTGGGGTGACTCTCCGGTGACACGTCCCGGCCCGCAGGGGTGTGCGTGCAGACGGAGACGGTGCTGCGTCAGGCCATCGCCGAGCGCATCAAGCCTGTGCTGATGATGAACAAGATGGACCGGGCCCTGCTTGAGCTGCAGCTGGAGCCCGAGGAGCTCTACCAGACCTTCCAGCGCATCGTGGAGAACGTCAACGTCATCATCTCCACCTACGGCGAGGGCGAGAGCGGCCCCATGGGCAACATCATGGTGCGGGCACGGGGCGCAGAAGGCGGCGGGCGGGAGGGAGGGAGGTCGGGAACCAGCAGGTGATGATGGAAAATTCTTCACTTTGACCTGACGTCTACTGAAGAAGCTTAGTGTCTGAGGCTCCCGGTGTCCAGGGACTTAAGGCTCTGTGGTCACTGGCTGAAGGCTGCCGTCCTCACGGTCATCTCTTGTCCTCAGATTGATCCCGTCCTGGGTACAGTCGGCTTTGGGTCTGGTCTCCATGGCTGGGCCTTCACTCTCAAGCAGTTTGCTGAAATGTATGTTGCCAAGTTTGCTGCCAAGGGAGACGGCCAGCTGGGACCTACTGAGCGGGCCAAGAAAGTTGAGGACATGATGAAAAAGCTCTGGGGTGACCGGTCAGTATCAGGGACTGGGGAAGGGCAGTGAGGGGCTCTCGGCACGGATGAGGGCTCGGGATGGTGGCAGGATCCTGTGTCTCCCTGGTTTGGGTTGGTAGTGTACCCCAGGACAGCCATGGGTTCCTGGCCTGACTGTCTTGGGCTCCATCTCCTCTCTAGTTATTTTGACCCTGCCAATGGCAAGTTCAGCAAGTCACCCACCAGCCCCAGTGGCAAGAAGCTGCCCCGGACATTCTGCCAGCTCATCCTGGACCCCATCTTCAAGGTAGGTGCCACCTGTGAGTGGGCTAGCAGTGATACCTGCCTCTGGTACCTGAAGGGCGGGAGGGTGAGGAGGGACTGCAGGATGGGAGACAGGAAGGTGATGGTGTCTCTGAAAAGTTTCTCTTGTAGTCAAGGAAGGTTAAAATCTCATAAAGGTGAGTCACTGGCAGGTAAAGCAGGTACTCAAGGAGGTCTACACAGGCGAGAGGAGTTTCTGTTACCATACTTAGGGGGTTTTCAGAAGAGCTTTTGTGATGTGTTCAGGATTGTTCTCCAGAGTGAGACATGAGTCCCTGGCCCTAAGCTGTGTCCTCTCCTCCATTTCAGGTGTTTGATGCAATCATGAACTTCAGGAAAGAGGAGACTGCAAAACTGATTGAGAAGTTGGACATCAAGCTGGACAGTGAAGACAAGGACAAAGAGGGCAAGCCCCTCCTGAAGGTGAGTGGGGGCCCAGCCCTGGTCCTTGGGCCCCACAGCCTGTGATGGTCTTGGCAAGGGCTGGGTGATTCTGGCTGGGTCAGGCTGTCCTGGAGGACAGACCCAGAGGGTGCTCTGCTCTGCAGGCTGTGATGCGCCGCTGGCTGCCCGCTGGGGATGCCCTGCTGCAGATGATCACCATCCACCTGCCCTCGCCTGTGACAGCCCAGAAGTACCGCTGTGAGCTGCTCTACGAGGGGCCCCCCGACGATGAGGCCGCCATGGGTAAGCGCACGGGGCGGAAGCTGCTGAATCTAATGATTGGCAGCTTTGTGTCCTGAGCACACTACACTGCCCGGCTTGACCTTAGCATTCCGGAAGATTCCACTTGTTCTTTTTTCCTTAGGTATTAAAAGCTGTGACCCTAAAGGTCCCCTGATGATGTACATTTCCAAAATGGTGCCAACTTCCGACAAAGGTCGGTTCTATGCCTTCGGACGGGTCTTCTCTGGGCTTGTGTCCACTGGCCTGAAGGTCAGGATCATGGGGCCCAACTACACCCCTGGGAAGAAGGAAGACCTGTATCTGAAGCCGATCCAGAGGTGAGCTGTCCGCATGGGCCTGTCCTGGGTGCGGGTCTGGGATGGCAGGTGTGCCCACCCTGGCTAGCTGTAGATCTTCACTGAAAGAGGCTCCCAGGGGCCTTTGCAAAGATGCAAGGATTGCATGAGCCCGTCAGGCATGGCTTCTCCCCAGGAAGCCCACACTGCAGATCCGTGCAGGTCCCAGATTTGCAGTCAGTGCAGGTCTGGACCCCTGGCGCTGTGCTGAGTGACCCTGTTAGCACCTCTGTCTGCCTTTCACCTTGCTGTTTACCTGCATCCACACGGGCGGGCAGTGAAGGCCCAGGGTGGTGGCTGCACTGAAGTCCTTGGCTTCTCCTTCCAGGACCATCTTGATGATGGGCCGCTATGTGGAGCCCATTGAGGACGTGCCATGCGGGAACATTGTGGGTCTGGTGGGTGTGGACCAGTTTCTGGTGAAGACTGGCACCATCACCACCTTCGAGCACGCCCACAACATGCGCGTCATGAAGTTCAGCGTCAGCCCTGTGGTCAGGGTCGCCGTGGAGGCCAAGAACCCTGCCGACTTGCCCAAGCTGGTGGAGGGCCTGAAGCGGCTGGCCAAGTCAGATCCCATGGTGCAGGTGGGCTGTGCTGAAGGCCGGGCAGGGGCCTTTGACCCTTTGCTGGGTGGGCTGTGGGGAGTGTTGTGTTTTGGGGTTTCTGCCCCACTCACATTTTACTTAATAGAAATTTGCTGTAGTCAAGAGGTTAGGGCTGCTCTTTTCATCAGTTCCTGTCTCTTACACCACTGAGACCCAGTGAGAGAAGAGCTTAGTCACAGCCGGGGGGGTAGGGCCCTTGAGGTCGCCGAGGCCTGGGTGAGGGTCAGTGCTCACTGGGGTGGGGTCCCTTGCAGTGCATCATTGAGGAGTCAGGTGAACACATCATTGCTGGAGCTGGGGAGCTGCACCTGGAGATCTGCCTGAAGGACCTGGAGGAGGACCACGCCTGCATCCCCATCAAGGTGAGCCTGTCCTCAGCCAGGGAGGGTGGGAAACGCTGCTCCTGATTTCTGGGGTGTCCCAGGGTATGGCGGGCATTCTGGCATGGGCACTGGGCCTGCTTTCCTGAAACTCTGAGAACGTATTTGACAAAGAGACCTGAAGCCAAGACCCCCGAAACAGGCTCGGTTGGCTTTTCACCTCTACTTATAGATCATCTCACTATTTTGCTACATAGTTCATTCTTAAAATTCTTAAAATTGTCCATAAGTAGCTCGTCTGGTTTGATTCTAGGTCCTAGTCACTAGGGTTAGGAGGGTGACGGGCGGTGTGTACGTGCTTCATTGCCAGGTTCGGCCAAGCACTCTATTCTTGACTTACTGCTAAATCCTCCTTTATCCTATAAGTTTCATATGGGAGTTCGTTGTTGTTCTTATTAAGAAAATGTAGTCCATTATACTCCCATCACATAGGTTACACCTTGACCTAATGTTTTTGTGATTATATTTAAGCTTACTGTTGTTCCTTTTAAGGGTTTGCTGAAGATGGCGGTATATAGACTGGTTTAGCAAGTGATGGTAGGGTGTATCGGGGTTTATCAATTATGTAACAGGAATGGTCAGTATCGCTGTCCTCTGACATGTTCTCTGAGCCCTGGGGAGCAAGCAGTTGGCCTTAAAAAGTGACAACCTTTTGTACAGATGTAGGACATTCGCGGTGGGCCAGCTCGAGGCTGTTGTGTAGCCTGCCTTCTCTGAGCCCATCCCTGACAGGCTGCCTCTGCTCCACTTCCTCTTGCAGAAATCCGACCCAGTGGTCTCCTACCGCGAGACCGTCAGCGAGGAGTCCAGCGTGCTGTGCCTGTCCAAGTCCCCCAACAAGCACAACCGTCTCTACATGAAGGCACGGCCCTTCCCTGACGGCCTGGCCGAGGACATTGACAAGGGCGAGGTGTCCGCCCGGCAGGAGCTCAAACAGCGGGCCCGCTACCTGGCTGAGAAGTACGAGTGGGATGTGGCTGAGGCTCGTAAGATCTGGTGCTTCGGGCCCGACGGCACTGGCCCCAACATCCTCACTGACATCACCAAGGGTGTGCAGTACCTCAACGAGATCAAGGACAGCGTGGTGGCTGGCTTCCAGTGGGCCACCAAGGAGGTGTGTGTGGGCGAACTCTGCGGCCTTGTCTGCAATGCATTGCTTCCTGGGAATGGGGACCACGGGAGGCAGTGAGGGTGCTGGGGGCACAGCTCATCTGAGTGCCTATCTGCAGGGGGCACTGTGTGAGGAGAACATGAGAGGTGTGCGTTTTGATGTCCATGATGTGACCCTGCATGCTGACGCCATCCACCGCGGGGGCGGCCAGATCATCCCAACGGCCCGGCGCTGCCTCTATGCCAGCGTGCTGACGGCCCAGCCCCGCCTCATGGAGCCCATCTACCTGGTGGAGATTCAGGTGAGTGCCCAAGCTGGGCCTCGGCACCTACACGGCCGCTGATCCCATGAGGAGCTGCTAAGGGTCTCTATTTCCTTCTCCAGTGTCCTGAGCAAGTGGTCGGTGGTATCTACGGTGTCCTGAACAGAAAGAGAGGGCATGTCTTCGAGGAGTCCCAGGTGGCTGGTACCCCCATGTTTGTTGTGAAGGCCTACTTACCTGTCAACGAGTCCTTTGGTAAGTGCCAGGGTGGGCCATCAGTGACAAGGATGGGATTGTTTCCTGGGCTACAGTTGACGAGTTGGTCAGTTCTGCATAGACCTCAAGTCTCTAAATTTGGGGTGACATTCCAGGACAGAAAGCCTGCTGTGGCGTGCCTGCGTGCCCAGTCCCCGACAGGTGGTGGGAGTGCCTGGGTTCTCAGGTGTTCACAGGCACAAAGTAGTCCGGTCCAGTGAGGCCGCACTGTGTGTGGCTGGCTGCCTGCGGGCCCCCGGGGCCAGCCTGGCTTCTTGGCATACACTTGGTGACATCCCCTTCCCCTCACACAGGCTTCACAGCAGACCTGAGGTCCAACACTGGTGGCCAGGCCTTCCCGCAGTGCGTGTTCGACCACTGGCAGATCCTGCCCGGCGACCCCTTCGACAACACCAGCCGCCCCTGCCAGGTGGTGGCTGAGACGCGCAAGCGCAAAGGCCTGAAGGAGGGCATCCCGGCCCTGGACAACTTCCTGGACAAACTGTAGGTGGCCCTCCTGCGGCAGCCGGCAGCCATGGGGGACTCGGCCAGCGCGCCCACAGCAACCCGTCCTCGCATTCCCACACCTGGAGATGTCCCCGCCCGCCGGGCCTGCTCAGTGCCATCGCTCACCTCCACTCACAGCACGTCGCCCAGTATTTATTCAAGATTGAAGAGGAGAGTGGCCTTGTCCAAGGACTCATTCGGCTGGTGGGGGGAGGTGGGTGGGACACCTGACACTTGGCCTTGTTTGGAAGGAAACACAAATATCAAATTTTTAAGAATTAGTGCATTAAGAGGTTTATTTGGGTGAGTGGCCCTTTGTGGACTCCCTGCCCCTTCCTGAGGAGGGGCCGGGGACAGGGTAGGCATTTCTCTATGGACAGAAACTAGAAGGCAAGAAGTGGTGTGTGGTGTCACCGAGCACGGCCCGCTGTCGGTGCCACGGGAGTAATAAATTGGCATGGTGGTGACCAATGGCACCTGCACCTTATTGCTCGTCCTTGCCAGCCTTCCGGGGAAGGATGCCCGGTGTCACCCAGCTCATAGCCGCATGCATGCAGCAGAGGGCTGTGTGGGTACAGGAGACCAGGCGGGATGAACGGCTGAGGGCTCGCACACCACTGGTATCCTGAGAACAGGGCATTGGATGTTGAGCACAGCGGGCCTGGATCTTCCATGGCGGCAGTTACACCCTGAGGCCAGGCACATACTTCCTGATACCCTGCTCCTCCAGAGAAAAGGAATCTGCTCTCACCTACAACCTCAAACCCTGCTGCAGGGGTACCTGTGCAAGCTCAGCTGGGTAGAGAGGAGTTGTTGCACCCCTAGAACCCTGCCTTGGGGTTCAGAGGTGGAAAGTTTTTACGGAAGACTGCCAGTCTCCCATGGAGTGGCTGGTCATCGCCTGCCACCAACCGGGTCTCCATCCTTGTGGCTTCAAACTGCCAGAAGGGTGGCCTTGGGGTCATGCAGGTCTTTGGGTTGCAAGGGCAACTCTCGCCACTAGGCCACCACCAAGTGGTTTGTGATTCCTAGCAGTCAAAGCAAAGCGAGAAATGAGCAGTGAGCATATACTCAAGCAGTTTCTTGTGAAAATTGTCATGAAATTGCAAATACCTGAAATGTTTGCAGAACAAGTGCACTTAATTGGACTAGCTAGCCTCTGATGCCAGGGTTCATTCCAGCGCCAATACAGCTTGCCAGTTAAGGGGTGGTACTTGAGCAGTCATTCTGGGATTGGCCCCACCGTGTTGTGATGGGTTCCTCAAGGCCCCCCACAAAAGCTGTTCAGGGTGCCATGACCTCTGAAGGCCCGTGAATCCTGAGGGGGATGGGGAGCCAGGGTGGGGCTTGAGCTTTAGGAAACAGCACTGGGGTGAGGCTGTGTAAGAAGCACATGGCAGACCTTGCCCAGCCCACAGGAATCCCCTGGAACTAGGTAGGTGTATTGTGAGGAGTGGCCCTTCCTGGGCCACCCTCTCTCTCGCTTGCTTAGTCTGTTAAATTCACTGCCTCTTGAGTCTTCCTCTCAAATGACCCTCATGTCCTTTCCCAAGAACTTCTAAGGTGTGCCCTGGCTGCACCTTTTAATGACTCGATGGCACATAACATTGTTAGGGAGTACTGAGGAGCAACAATGTCAGTCTAGAGAGTAAGGTGCACCTGATCCAGACCATGGTCTTCACAATCACTTGCTATGCACCAGAAAGCTGGACAACTAAGGATAATAGAATTATTGATGCCTTTGATTGGTGCTGGAGAAGAGTATTGGACTGCTGAGAGAGTAAAACCAGGCTGCTCCTTGGAGGCAAGGATTCTGAAGCTTCATCTGACATACTTTGGGCATGTTGCAAGGAAGGAACAGTCCTTGGGAGGGACATCACACTTAGAAGTGTGGAAGGACAGCTCAAGAGAGGAAGACCCTGGATGAGACGGATTGACTCAGTGACGGGTAGTGGGGGTAGGCGTGTCAGAGACAAGTGAGGTTGGCTCAGTATAGAGCAGGCTTGAGAACCGTTTCATATAAGGTTGCTGTGAGTCAAGTCAACTCACCAGCACTTGATAACAGTATGGCAGATTACTGACTGACACGGAAAAACTTTAGGAAGTACCAGATGAGCAGGAGCCAATAGTAATGCAAGGAAGTGGAGGCTTCATTGAAGACATCGGCAAAAAATAAGGACCTGTCCCTCCTTACAACATGTCCAAAGTATGTCACACGAAGCCCCAGAATCCTTGCCTCCAAGGAACAGCCTGGTTATTTCCACATTTCTTGTGTCACTTTTTTTTTTTTAATTGGGGACAAATCACTTCCAGTCAGTTAACCAGGTAGCTGTCTTCCAAATATTTTGACAAAGACTTACTATTAATTGGTGGAATTCTAAAGTTAGAAACAAAGGAGGAGCACTGGTAGCTAGAAAATAAAGAATTGGGGACAGAAATGAGGCTAGAGATTGCATGACAGATTCTTTTACAATGATTTAGTGGTTGCCGATATCGTTTTAAAAAACATAAATGGTGGCTGTACCTTCACCCGAGGGACTACATAGCAATCAAGTTGACTCTGAAAAAAGTCCACGTAGAAGATGGAACAGATCATCAATTACTCATGTGAACGTCAAAGAAAATTTAATCCACAAACACCAAAACATAATCTTGGGTGTGGTGGTGGTTATGTGCCTTCAAGTCTCCTGCAACCTTTATGTACAATAGCTCTGAACTCTGCTGTATCCTGAGCCTCACTGTTTCTGATACACTTACTCCCATTACCTAGTTACTGTATCAATCCATCTCATTTGGGGTTGTCCTCTCCTGCACTGCCCCTCCACCCTTCCAAGCATGATGTTCTCTTCCAGGGACTGGTTCCTTCTGGCCACATTGCCAAAGTATGTGGGATGGAGCTTCAAAATCCTTGCCTCCAAAGAGCAGCCTGGTTTCGCCCTCTCAAGGGTAAATCTGTTTGTTCTCTTAGCAGTCCATGGTATGTTGCAGACTGAGGGTCCCAAAGAATGTAATAATTTTATAATTATAATAATAATAATTCCAGGAGGAGAATGACGATCGCCCAGAGCCTGGAGCATTCTTGGATCAAGGTGAGGAGGGTGGGCAGTGCTGGATAGCCTGTCTCTCATCCTTCCCTTTCTGGAGTCTGAGGGGTGCCTTACTGCAGCAGGATGGGTGAGTGGGGGTGCACTCGTAGACCCACTGGAGCTGCGAGACCAGGGATGTGCGTACCTGGCAGGGCTCACCCCTCAGAAGCATCTGACAGGGCCCCTGTGGACCCCTCGTGGGGAGACCATCTCTGGGGCAATTTGTAAATTTGAAAATTGTAAAATTGGAATTTGTAAATAAAAAAAAAACACAACAAAAAACATGATATACTGACATTGCAAATCTATAATATGGAGATGGCTGTGTGCCAATAAAACTTGATTTCCAAGCTTCGGTGCAGGGCCAGGTAGAGGCCACGGCCTGGTTCGCCGGCCCCTCTCCACACCCCTTTGTCCTCTAACTGCTGCAGGCCATCAAGCGGCGGAAGGTGCGCAGTGTGGAGAGCGGCCGGAAGCCCGAGGGCAGCGGCTGAAGACCTCGCCTCTCAAGGAGTACACCATCAAGTCACACTCGAGCATGCCCCCCAACAACACCTACATCAACTTCGAGCGCTTCTCCAAGGTGCTGGAGGAGGTGGCCGCGGCCACGGCCGCGGCCGAGGAGGGCCTGCGCGAGCTGGAGCACAGCAAGCGAGTGTTCCGAGGGGACATTGAGGCGACTTATTCACTGTTGGTGGGAGTGTAAAATGGTGCAACCACTGTGGAATGCATTGTGGCGGCGATTTCTCAAAAAGGTGCAAA
>NW_006400124.1:1672652-1673472 GCF_000299155.1 Elephantulus edwardii
GAAGGAGAATTGATGCCTTTGAGCTGTGGTGCTGGAGAAGAGTATTGATAGTACCATGGACTGCTAGGAAAACAAACAGATTCATCCTGGAAAGGATTAAACTGGGTGGTTCCTTGGAGGCAAGAATTCTGAGGCTCTGTCTAACATACTTTGGACATGTTTTAAGGAAAGACCGGTCCTTGGAGAAGGACATTATGCTTGGGAGGGAGGGTGGAGGGACAGCGCAGGAGGGGAAGACCCTCTATGAGGTGGATTGATTCAGTGACTGGGTTAATCGGGATGGGAGCATCAGAGACAGTGCGATTGCCACAGGACAGAGCGGAGTTTAGGGCTGTTGTACATAGGGGCGCTATGAGTCGCAAGTGACTCGACGGCACATAACAACAACAACTAAGGTGTTGGGGCTGAGCAGATCCTGACAGGACCCCTGCCCTCAAATTCCTAAGCAAACTGCCATCTCCTCTGAATCTCCTTCACAGCCTCCTGTGCAAGGAAACTGCCTGCACCTGTTGTGATCTCCTCTTCGCACAAACACCCGGTGTCCCCCTCAGGTTTGCTTAATAAAGGGTTGTTTTTTACTTGGGGCCAGCTGCTTCCCTCTGAACTCTCTAACAGAGATGATGAGTATGGTGCCCATCAACAAACCAAAGGATAGAGAAGCTGTGGTATATTCACACAATGGAAAACTATGCTGCATTGAAAAATAAGGAACTCATGCAATATTATTCAAAATGGGCGACTCTGGAGAACATTATGCTGAGTGAAGTATCTCAGTAACAAAAGGACAAATACTGCATGGTGCCACTGTTGTAAAACAGGA
>NW_006400125.1:0-2465 GCF_000299155.1 Elephantulus edwardii
GATGTCCACTGGGGGAGGATGTCCACTAAAGGAGGATGTCCACTGGGGGAGAATGTCCAGGGGGAGGATGTCTACTGGGTGAGGATGTCCACTGGGGGAGGATGTCCACTAGATGAGAATGTCCACTGGGGGAGGATGTACATTACAGGAAAAAGTCCACTGGGGGAGGATGTCCCCTGGGGGAGGATGTCCACTGGTGGAGAATGTTCACTGGGGGAGGATGTCCACTAAAGGAGAATATCCACTGGGTGAGGATGTCCACTGGGGGAGGATGTCCACTGGGGAAGGTTGTCCACTAGAGGAGAATGTCCCCTGGGGGATGATGTCCACTGGGGGAGGATGTCCGTTGGGGGAGAATGTCCACTGGGGAGAATGTCCACTGGGAGAGGATGTCCACTGGGGTGGATGTCCACTGGGGGAGGATGTCCACTGGGGGAGCATGTCCACTGGAGAGAATGTCCACTTGGCGAGGATAGCTTAAAGAAAAAAGGAAATTACAAGGATAAGAACTGAGATCAATGAGATAGAAAAAAAAATATTAAAAACATCAATAAGACCAGAAGCCGTTTTTACAAAAGGATCAATAAAATTGACACATCATTGGCAAATGTTACAAAAGAGAAAAGAAGAAGACATAAGTAACTCTGTTAGAAATTATAGGGGTGAGATCACAAAAGAACAAGATGAAATTAATTCTATAATATTGGAATATAAAGAAATGCTGTATTCAGTTAAATTTCAAAACTTAGAAGAAATAGACAAATTCCTTGAAGCTCATGCCCTATTCTGATTAACACAGTCAGATGTAGAATACTTGAATCAACCAATCATAAAAGAAGAAATTGGAAAGGTTAAAAAAAAATTAAAAAAAAACTTCTCTCACACCAAAAAAAAAAAAATTCTAGACTTGATGTTTTCCTAGCTGAATTATACGAAACATTCAGAAAAATCTTACCACCAATTATTTTAAAATATAAAAAAAGCAAAAAATTTCCCAGGACATTCTATGAAGCAAGCATATGACAAATACCAAAACAAAAGCACATTAAAAAAAATCATCATGACCAAGTGGGATTTATTACAGGTAAGCAAGTATCGTTCAACATAAAATAAAACAAAACGAAACAAAAACCAACAAAAACCACAAAAAACAATTGATGTAATTTCCCACATTAACAAAACAAAGACAAGAACCATATGATCATAGCAATTGATGCAGAAAAGACATTTGACATAATCCAACACTTCTTCCTGATTAAGACACACAGCAAAATTGGGATAGAAGGAAATTTCCTCAACATAAGGCAAAGTATGTATGCATAACCAAAAGCAAATATCATTCTCAAGGGAGAGAGATTAAAAGCATTTTCTCTGTGAACAGGGACCACGCAAAGATGTCCACTATTATTACTGCTATTCAATATGTATTGGAAGTATTTGCTAGGGCAATATGACAAGAGAAGGAAATAAAAGGCGTCAAGATCCGTAAAGAGATGCTCCAATTGTCACTCTATGCAGATGATACGAAAGTGTACACAGAAAATCCCAAAGACTCAACAACAACAAAACAACCCTGATTGACCTAATTGATCAATTTAGTAGAATGGCATGATACAAAATCAATAGCCAAAAATCAGTGGGATTCCTCTACAGTTACAAAGAGAACTCGGAAAAGGAAACCATGAAAGTAATATCATTTACAATAGCTAACCTCAAATTGAGATACTTGAGAGTTAAGCTAACTAAAGATTCAAAAGACCTTTACAAAAGAAACTACAGAACATTTATGTAAGACATAATAAAAGAACTGAAGAAATTGGAAAATGTGCCCTGTTCATTGATAGGAAGATTAAATATGGGAAAATGACAATCCTATCAAAAACCATTGGCATATTCAATGCAATCCCAATACAGACACCAAATCCATTTTTCAGAGATTGAAATTTGTAAAGCAAAGACACACTCAAATAAGGATAGTACTTCTTAAAAGAAAAAAAAAAAATGGAGAGGAAGACATAGCAGTCCCTGACCTCAAACCCTACTGCACATCAGTAGTAACCAAGGTAGCATGGTGTTGGTACACAGGCACATAGACTAGTGGAACAGTATTGAGAACCCAAAAATAGGCACATCTGTCTATGGTCAACTGACGAGGAAATAGAACTCACCAAATAGGAAAATGATAATCTCTTCAACAAATGGTGCTGGAAAAACGGTACTGCTACCTGTCCAAAGGTGAAACAGGACCTACATTTCACACCATACACCAAAATCAGCTCAAGGTGCATTTGAGACTTTGAATATAGCTGAAAATCAAAAAGCTCAACAGAGGCAAGCTGAAAGCAAGCTTAGAAGGCCTAGTCTAATGGTAAAATGGGGCTGTCCTACCAGCCAGAAATACACAATCTGAAGAGAGGGGAAGATTTCTAAATGGGGCCATCCAGTGATTAAATCTATGTACTCCT
>NW_006400125.1:2565-15041 GCF_000299155.1 Elephantulus edwardii
CCAGAACATTTGATTGTGCTAATGTGAAACCTATACTTGGACCAAGAGGCAGTCATCAGAACAGAGCAAGGAAACACTGCATGGTTCAAAATTGGGAAGGGTGTACTTCAGGGACGTGTCCTGCCTCCATAACTTTTCAACCTGTATGCAGAACAGATTATCTGGGAGTCTGGGCTCTATGAGGAGAAATGTGGTATCAGGATTGGTGGAAGATTTATCAACAATCTGCGTTATCCAGATGACACAACCCTGCTTGCTAAAACTGAGGAGGACCTGAAGCAGAGTGTCAAGGACTGCAGCAGCAGATGATTCGGTTACAGAAGAAATGAAGAATGAAATAAAACAGGTTCCTCAAAACAAATGATAATGAAAATACAGTGTACCAAAAGCTCTGGGATGCAGTTAAGGTTGTCCTTAGGGGTCAGTTCACAGCAATAGGCAAACACTTAAAAACAAAAAGAAGGAAGCAAAATTATTGATACCTCTATCAAATAGATAAAGATCAACAATCTAATCCCAAAGCCTATAGAAGAAATGAAATTAAAAGAACAACAACAGAAATAAATGAGATAGAAATCAGAAACACAATTAAAACCACTAACAATACCAGTAGCTGATTTTTCTAAAGGGTCAATAAAATTGAAAAATATTTGAAGGGTTAATAAAAGAAAAAAAAAAGAGAAAACACAAACTCAATTATAGAATGATAGAAGTGACATCACAAGAGAATCAGAGGAAGTTAAGTCTATAATATCAGATTTAATATGATAGCTTACATAATTAATAGAAAAAGAGAACAAGAATGGATAAAAAAAAAAAAAAAAAAACAAAAATAAAGACAACAGATTCTACTGACTGGAAACATTCAGCAGTATCATCTCAGACAAGGATTTCATCACAAAAGTTTATAGAATTCTACAAGGCCTCCAAAAGAAAAAGACACATGATCGTATTATAAATGGGCAAAAGACTTGGAAAGATTTTCACAGAGCAGGACATTTGGATGACCGACACATGAAGAAACGGTCCAAATGACTGGCAATAAGGGAAATGCAACCACAGTGAGATACCTCCTTAACCAGTAACAGTGGCAAAGTTTAGCAGGGCATCAAGTAATTAATGCTGGAAAAAAATATGGCACAAGAGGAACTCTTATTATATATTGTTGGTGCAATTGTAAAATGTTACAACCACTCTGGAAGGCATTTTAGCATTTCCTCAAAAATCTGAACATAGAAATTCCATATGACTCACCTCTTCCACTGGTTCAAATATACCCTGAGAACGTGAGAACTGAGACACAAACAGAAACGTGTACACCATTGTTCATAGCAGCGTTATTCACCATGGGAAGAGCTCAAATGTACAGCCACAATGGAATGGATTGAGGACTTATGGAACATTCGCACAGAGGAATGCTATGCAACACGCAGGAACAATGATTTTGTATATTACTACCGGACATGGAAGAAACTGGGGAGCACTACGCTAAGTGAACTAACTCAGTCTTATAAAGGAAATACTGTATGAGACCATTAGTGTAGGACATGTACAATGATTCAAGGAATTGGGGTGGGGTGAAATATAGGGTCACACAATTTGATGGGTAGAGGGAAGGAATGGTCAAAGAAAGGAGAAGGGTCTGGAAAAAAAAAGAATTGTAGAAAGACTCATCACTAATCTTTGTTATGCAAATAACCCAACCTTGCTTGCTGAGAGTAAGGAAGACTTCAAGCACATTCTGGAGAAGCTAAACTTCAAGATCAAGGAAGCAGGAGATATGGAGATTTAACTGAAACTGTCAATGACATTATTTTATTTGGGTCAAAACCTTGCCCTCTTAGCACACACAGTCAGGAGATCAGGAGAGATATTGCTCTGAGATAGTCTGCAGTCAGAAACCTCACTAATTGTTGTTTGTTTTATTCTGATTTCTTTCCAGTTTGAATACATTTTGAATACAAAAGATCCTTCTCATTTCCTTCACCACACTAATCCACTGAATTGTGGAACCCCATAATTAACACCCTACATCCCCACCCATCCACACCCCTCTATTTCCAAATTCTCCCCACACCACCTTGGATCCTCATACTCATTCTACAATAATGGTTTTATACAGTATTTGTCCTTGCGGGACTGAGTTAGTTTACTCAGCATAATGCTCTCCCACCCCTCTCAATTTAGGTAGCAATGCTTCTGTATGCTACGTAGTATTCCACTTTATGAATGTCCACATCTGCGCTGTTTTCATGTTCTTATGATGGTGAATAATGCTCCCATGAACTATGGTGTACAATGATTCTATTTTAAGCAGCAAGGTTCACCATATTCAGGCCCTGGGTTTTTCAATCACTTGCTATGCTGATGAGAGGTTGACAGTGATTAAGAATGACAGAAGAAATATTGATGCTTCCTGTTCATGTGAATCCTATACTTCAAGCAGGAAGCATGTGGCAAAACAGAAGAAGGAAACAAACACTGCCTGGTTTAAAATCATGAAAAAGAATATCAGAGATAGATCTTTTCTCCATACATTTCAAATCTTTATATAAACAGGTGATTCAAGAAACTAGATTTTATGAGGAGGAATGAATGTGGTATCACAATTGGAAAAAGAAACATCAAAACCCTGCAATATGCAGATGATACAACCTTTTCACAGGAACTGAAGAGGATTTGAAGCATTTGCTGCAAAAGGTCAAGGACTATTGAGGCTAAATTATATCCAGAAGACAAAGATTCTTGACACCGGGCCATTTGGCAGCACTACAATAAATGAAAACAAGAGACTGAGGTTGATTATAATTTCAGGTTACTCAGCTCCATAATGAACACTATTTATTTAAATAAAATTTGTATTTTATACTGGTTTCCTTACAAAGTTCATATACATTGTATCTTACACTAAAACTTTCCCAGGAGCAACCAGGGGTGGGTGGGCACTGGACTGGTGGCCAGGTCCAAGTCCAAGTCCAAATGTGAGCTGTGACCTTAAACCCATATGCCCATTCAGAATCTTACCAACCATATAGGTCTCAGGTTCCCATTTTGTGTTGTAGGTTTAATTTCCACAAAGAGGGTGAACCCAGGCCACTCCTTGGAGACAAGGATTCTGATGCTTTGTCTGACATACTTTGGACATGTTGCAAGGAGGAACCAGCCCTTGGAGAGGGAGATCATGTTTGGAAGGGTGGAGAGACACCACAAGAGAGGAAGACTCTCAATGAGACAGATTGATTCGGTAATTGGGGTCATGAGGGCAGGTGTGTCAGAGACAATAAGGTTGGCACAGACTAGACCAGGATGCAAGGCTGTTGTATATAGGGTCGCTATGAGTCGCAAGTGACTCATTGGCACATAACAACACAGCAATGGTCTGAGAGGACCTGGGCTGGTCTGCAGGCTTTAGCAGGTGTTGGGAAAGTGGTGGTAAGATGATGCTTCCCAGCCAGCTATCCCACACAGGCCTTGACGTCTTGCAGCAGAGAGATGGTATGGTCTACCTACAAACGTGTCTCGGGAAAAGAGCACATCTTACAAGAAGCGTGTGTCTTGCAGCACACCTTAATCTTTAAACTGATATCATTGCTCCTTAGAGTTTTGGTGATATCTTTGACAGCACATTTTCCCAATGCAACACGTCTTGATTTCTTGACTGATGGTACTAAAGTTGTTGATTGAAGATCCAAGTAAGATGAAACTGTTGATAGTTTTAATCTTTTCATCTATTACTATGCTGCCTGTTGAGATGACGATTTTTGTTTTCGTGATGTCGAAGTGTAATCCATATCGAAGGCTGTAATCTTTGATCTTCTGCAGCAAGTGCTTCAGATCCTTTTAATGAATTTCAGCAAGAAAGCTGTGCCATCTACATAACACGGGTTGTTGACAAGTCTCCCTCCAATCCTATGCCACATTCCTCTTCAAAAAATCCAGCTTTTTAGATTATTTGCCCAGCATACATATTGCCTAGACATGGAGAAAAGATACGTTGATGCACCCTTATCCTGATTCTAAATCTGCAGTGTTTCCTTATTCTATTTAGAAAAATGCTTCTTGGTCTCACTATAGGTTTCACATGAGACAAATTAAGTGTTCCGGGTTTCCCATTCTTCTCAAATGTTACCTTAAGATGTTATGATGTACCCAGTCAAATGCTTTTGCATAATAAATAAACTACAAGTAAACATCTTTCTGGTATTCTCTGATCTCAATCAAGACCCATCTGACATCAACATTGATAGCCCTCATGCCACAACCTCTTCTGAATCCTGCTTAAATTTCTGACAATTGTCACTAAAATTCACTAAAAGTCTGGCATGTGCTATTCTTGCTGTTTTTTTAAATCATCCTCAATGAAATTGTACCTGTTTTCGCTTCTGTTATGCACCATTGAGTTACCAGCAACCCTGTCCTGAACCCTGCCCTGTCCTGAGCCAGTCTCACCAACTCTGACATACCAACCCCCATTGCTCCAATTGCTGTATTAATTCACTTCATCTGAGGTCTTCCTCTCCTGTGCTGTTCCTCCATCCTTCCAAGCATGATGTCATTCTCCAAGGACCAGTCCCTCCTGGCCTTGTGCCCAAAATATGTGAGATGGAGCTTCAAAATCCTAGCCTCCAAGGAGAACCTTGGTTTCACACTTTCCAAGGCAGAACTGTTTTTTTTTTTTCTTGACAGTCCATAGTATGTTCAAGACTCTTCTCCAGCACCACAACTCAAATGCATTGATTCTTCTGTTGTCCTTAGTCATGGTCCAACTCTCTGATGCATAAAAAGTAATTGGGAAGACCATGGCCTTAATTATGTACACTTTAGTCTCTAGAGTTACATCGTTGCTCTTCAGCACTCTGGAGAGATCCCTTGACAGCAGATTTTCCCAGTGCAGTTCGTCTTTTGATTTCCTAACTGCTGGTATTAAAAGTGTTAATTGTGGGGCCGAGCAAACTGTAATTGCTAACAACCTCAGTCTCTTCTCCATGTATCATGGTGCTGCCAATTGGCCCAGTGGTGAGAATCTTTTGTCTTCTTGATGCTGAGCCTCAATTCATACTGAATACTATAGTCCTTGATCTTCTGCAGCAAGCGCTTCAGGTCTTCAGTTTCAGAAAGCAAGGTTGTGCCATCTGCATAAGGTAGGTTGTTGATAAGTTTTCCTTGCATCCTGATACCATATTCCTCCTCATAAAGTCCAGCTTCCTGAATGATCTGTTCTGCATGTAGATTGAAAAGGTGCAGAGACAGGATACATCCCTGACACAGTCCCTTCCCGATTTGAACCATGCAGTGTTTCCTTGCTCTGGTCTGAGCACAATCAGGTGTTCTGGGATTCCCATTTTCCTCAAGGTTAGCCACAGTTTGTTGTGATCCACACCGTCAAATGCCTTTGCATAGTCAATGAAGCACAGATAGATGTAGGGGACCAAAGATTGTAAGAGATGCATCCTTAGAATACGGCTGTGTGCCCTGCACACAGAAGAAGGTGTCTTCAGAAAGAAGATTGCAAGCAGATCTCACAAGGCGCTCCGAGAAGGAAGATTGCAAGCAGTTCTCACGCATCTTTAGAGACTGACTTTGACTATTATTCCTGCTCTTGATAAGGTTGTTGCAAGATGAGAGAAAGCACAGTTTATGAATACAAAGTCTTGGATGAATGTGTGTCTCTTATCTAATTGTGTACCCAGGCCGTCTGAGCCCTATGGTAATCTTAATGTTTCTACTTGTACCTGGCCCACCTGGGCTCTGTGATGTAACCCTTAAAGTTTCTATTTCCCTGGGAACCATCTCTTTGTTTCCAAAAGGTATAAAGACAGCACAGCCGCAGGGGAAGTCCAGTTCTGTCCTGTCCGGCTGCAACAGTCCTGCTTGTCTCTGTATGTTGTTTGTCTCTTGTGTCTTTATTTATTCATTTCTTCCAGGCATAATTTCCCCCAGAGAAACAGAATAAGTTGTCTCCAACAGATAGATATTCTTCTGGTACTCTCTGCTTTCTGCCAAGATCCATCTGACTTACTTACATGTTGTATTAATGACATTGTTGGGTCATTTCCACAGTCTATCATATCACCTTTTTTTTTTTTAATGTGGAGAAATATGAATCTCTTCCAGTCATTTGACCAAGTAGCTGTTTTCCAAGTGTGTATAGGTTAGTGAATAAATCCACAGATGCAGTTAGTCAATTGGCTTTTCATCAATTCTTGGGGCCTTTTTTGCCAGGGCCTTCGGCGCAGCTTGAACATCTTCCATCAGTCTCACTGGTTCCTGAGTGCTTCCACAATTTGTCAGTTTCTTATGCTACATTGACCTGAATTTCTGGAAGTGATGCCACAAGTGTTTGAAATACTATCAGGTTACCAAAATTGACAGTTTCAGTGGAGCTTCCAAACTGAGACAGACTTCTTCATCTAATTCTTTTTTCATTCCAGATGTGGGTGTTTAGTTATTGGAATTTCCCCCCTCCTTTTCTTTATCGTTTTTCAATTTCTTGTGGTTACTATATTCTCATTTGGCAGAATGTTTACTAGTTAGATTTGAAATGTAATGTTAAAGCAAACCCTGTCATCAAAACATCTACTATTTTAGCACCTGATAGAATTTGGTATCAAGTAAGCTTCCTTACAAAGAGCCTGTGGCGCAGGACAGAACTTCTCACATGTAAAATGAATAAGGCTGGTTAAAGATAATCGAACTTTCAAATTGAGGACTTTAAAAAGAATATCAAATACCCCATGGTTCACTAAAAGGACCAATAGGTCCGACTTGGAAGAAAGGCAACTGAGATATCCCTTGGAAGGGAAGATGGTGAGGATTTGACTTACATACATTGGACATGATATAAGGAGGGGCTGGTTACTGGAGAAGTACATCAGACTTGATAGAGGGTCAGAAAAGAAGGAAGACATTGAACAGCAATTGCCTCAATGGGTTTAAACACAACAGTGATTGTTGAGCTGTGCAGAACTGGGGGTTTCCCTCTGCTTGAGTGCGCTCACTGTGTGTCAGAACCCACCTTGTCTCCAAGGTTCCTTAAGGCCATTGATGAGTTGCTGAGCTTGGAAGAACTGGGAACTGCTTCATAAAGACACATGCCATAGAATCATTGCTACAGGGGGAACTTTCGACTTCACCTGTCTGGGCACAGGGCCATGATTTATTCTACTTGCTGGGATTTTACCTGTGTGCATTCTGGCCTGGGCTTGTGACTGCTCACCTGTGGGAGAGACCCTTCACTGGGGGTTGTTTACCAGTCCTTCCTGTAGATGCATTGCATCTGTGCTCTCTTATAATGATGTGATTGGAGTCCCTCTTCTCCTGCAATGAAATAGCTCTGCCTCATTAAAGGCTCTGGAGGTAATTCAGTTACAAAAATCCTCTTGCTTCCCATTTTATTGCGGCTTGAGTAAAAATTTATAATGCTGATCACTTTTCAAAGCAAGTATTAATATAATTCTTACGACATTAATTATAAAGCTATAATTAGAAGCATTAATTAGAACATTGTCTTGTGTTCCGTAGAGTCGGAGCTGACCCATAGCTGACCTTCCAGGGGGTTTTCAGAGGCAGTTGATTGCATGGGAAGAGATTGCCCATCCTTCTCCCACAGAGCATCTGGTGGCCTCGAACCACGTCCCTCAGGGATTATAGTGCAGCTTCTTGCCACTAGGTCACCAGCGCTCAATGTAACAGTAATATAACATTAATTATATTAATTATAATACAATGTAACCACCCTCCTCTCACTTCTTTCCTGTAAATCTCAGAGCGCTGATGGCTTAGAGGTAAGAAGCTGTGCTGTAATCCCCAAAGCACTGCGTTTTAATCCACCGTCTGCTCCAAGGGAGGATGGGCAATCTCCTCTCACAGCGTTCACTGCCTCTGAAAAGCCGCTGAATGGTCAGCTACAGGTCGATTCCGACTCGATGGCACACAACAGTACAACCGCACTCTTGTCACTTCTTGGCTGTGCGTCTCATTTCCATTAGTCCTGCTCGTCAATCCCTTCTTGCCTTTTGAGTTATCTCCTGGGGAAAGGTTGTCCTTTTGATTGTGTGTGGTTGGCTATTCTAAGGATGGTTTCAAAATTGCCCATGTATTTCCGCCTCCTCAATCCCACCATTCATTCCACTGCCAGGACCTTGGCCTGGGCTCCTCTTGTCGCAGGCTGGCTAAGGTCCAGGTCTCGCCTGATCTGAATCGCCCCAGGATGCTTGGGCCCCATACTGACTTGGCTTTGGCTTTGCCTACAATGTCTGTGTTTGGATCTCATTTCTTTGGCACTCAAGCACAGTCTTCCCTTGGATGGGACTTCGACAACTGATTTAAACGGATTTGATTATGTTGGATCCAGTTTACATGTGAGCTTGGAAGGGGGAGAGGTTCAATATCACCTCTATATAATCTTATATCTGAAGAGATTTTAGATCACTTGGTTTGGCTGTGGGGAAAGGCTGTTAATTGCTCAGCTATTAACCAAGAGGTTGGCTATTCAAACACACCTCAAAGGTCTACAGAGGAAAAACTTGGTAAACTTGTTTATGAAGCAGCCTTGCTTTGTCACATGGAGTTGTTAGAAGCCAACAACAACAACAAAAGTCTGACAAATGCTTTACAGACCAAAACTAAGAATTCGAGAGGAAAGGTCATTCACAAGGTCATAGAATTCCAGGAATCCAAATGCGTTCCCTGAGAATCACCTGCTGGCTAAGACGGAAGAGTGTACCTCTGGGTTAGAGGAGCATTCTGTGTTAGGAGGGATGCCTGGGGAATCTGGGTGCGGAGTGGTGCCTCGGAATGATTTACTTTATAAATAGTGACAGTGAAATGGCTTTGTTGATACCTTCCAAACACACAGCCCAGGCTTTGAAGTGATTCTCGCTGAAACCTCATAACACATTCCCCATCGAACATTTGAGGAAATAACGATACAGACTATTAAGAACTGATGGCAACTTCTCCAGCAAAACGAGACCGGTGTATGTTAACCAATTAACTGTGGCATCCACTTAGTTAATGCAAATAAGACCTTTCTTCTTTTAACAGAAAGACCCCCAGATTCTTTACTGTATGGACTGTTTCTTGTGTTCATTAGAAATCCTTCTTGGACTAAGCTATAAACAAATGCAAAATGCATGGCGGCCATTGTGTCAGAGTGTCGATAATTTCCAGAAATAAATGGCCAGATCTTGCTCTTGAGGTGCCTCGAAGTGGCCGTCAATCTCCAGCCTTTCCGTTAGAAGCTGAGCACGTTACCTGTTTGCATCACTGGGGCCCCTGTGCAGGAGTCCAGCCTTCCACAGAAGTGGGCTGAAGACCTGAGTCTGCTGAGAGGGGAGGGGAGTCGAGAGAGGGAGCACTGACGTGGAGAAGCCCTCTGATCTGTACTAGGGGGTGTCTGCTCTTCTAAGTGCTCTGCACGCAATATTCCCCTGAGCCTTCAGCGCAGCCAGGTAAGGCAGGACCAGCCGAGGCCACAGAGCATGACGCTGAGGAAAAGGCTGTCAATGGACTTACCAGCATAGAGGGCAAGTGGACCAGCCTGCCCTCTACGGCTGCCAAGGGCCCCAGCCCGTGACGCCCATGTTCCCCTAGCCCTCTGGTGGGCTTGGACATCAGGATGGGCCCCCCTTGCTCCATGCTCCATCTCTACGCCACCAGAGTCACTTGGGACCTAGACAAAGCCTGATAAGTGCACCCCTGATCCATTGGAGACGTGGTTGCTGCACACAAGTCAGCTCGCATAGGTACTGGTCACTCGCACGTTGTGTCTGTGCTCCGGCCAGGCCTGTTACTACCCCCAGTGACTGGTCTTCCACCAGTGCCCAGCCCAATGTCTGAGGGTTTTCTCCTACCTGCAAAGCAGGGAGGAGATGTTCGCCCAGAGCTCTAGGCTTGCCCACTGAGGGCCCCAGGGGGCGAGTGTGTACCTAGGGGCCCAGGAAAGGACTTTTTGACTGCACCATCTCAATGGCTGCCAAGTGGAGGTGGAGGCTCGCCAGCACGGGTGGAACCTGGGAGGTTGAGGGGTGACCAAGTAGCACACTCGAGCCCTAGCACTTGTCATGAGCTTCAGGGAAGCATGTTGCTGCCCTTGGCAGATGCTGTCCCATTAGCCTCACTTGGAGGGACTCTGGGCACAGCAGAACGCAGCAGTGTCTGTGGCCGGGCCGTCCTCACAGTCATTGTGGAGCAGGGTGACCACGTTAGTCACACTCGAGGGACACTGGGCACAGCAAAACGCAGCAGTGTCTGTGGCCGGGCCGTCCTCACAGTCATTGTGGAGCAGGGTGACCATGTTAGTCACACTCGAGGGACACTGGGCACAGCAAAACGCAGCAGTGTCTGTGGCCTGGCCATCCTCACAGCTTTTGCGGAGCATGAGCCCACTGACGTAGCCATCCATTTACTCCATCTAACTGACAGTCTTCCCCTTTATTTTGCTGACCTTCTTTACTGTAGAGTGAGCTCTGGTAGCCAGTTGACAAGAAGTTGCACTGCAATCCCAAAGGCAAGCGGTTTGAACCCACCAGCTAATTCATGGGGGGAAGTGGGTCATTCTCCTGTGTGACTTACTGCCTCTGAAAACCTGCTGGAGGGTGAGCTAGGGATTGGTTCCGAGTTAAAAGACACACAACACCTTTATCAGAGTGGATGACAGGTTGGGTTGGTCGTGGAACCCACCAGGCACTCTGTGGGAGGAAGTGGGCAATCTCCTCGTAATGATTCTCAGCCTTGGGAATGCAGTGGAGGGGGCTCTGGAGATGAACGGACCTGAGAGCAGGGGACTTGGTTTTCTGCTTTCCTTCTTTACCAGCTTGGAAGCCTTCTCCAGGGACTGACCCCTCTTGTTACTATGCCCAAAGTACGTGAGCTGAAGTCTTGCCATCTTTGCTTCTGGCTATGCTTTATTTAAACAAAATTATTCTTTGGGCAGGCCCTGGTAGATTCGATACTCTTCATCAGCGACACCATTTAAAGACATAATTTCTTATTCGTTGTCCAACTTTCACGTGCATCTGAGGCAACTGTGAATGCTGTGGCTTGTGTCAGGCACACCTTAGTCTCTAAACTGGCACCCTTCCTCTTTGGAACTGTAAAGAGGTCTCTGGCAGAAGACGTACCCATTTCAAGGAATAGTTTGATATCTTGACTGTTGTGGTGGATACTTATTTTGTGCCCATGTAAAATTGACACCCTGGGAGCCCTATGGGGCAGTGCTGGTCTGTTGTGGGTCGCTGAGAGTTGCAATAGGTTTATTTGAAAGCTTTTTTGCTGTCCTGTTGTGAACTATCTCAGCTGTGCGGTGTGGGCAATTATGTGGCTTCCCTGTGCCCTTCTGAGTGCTCTGACCAGCTCCCTGACAAGCTGTGATGGACTGTTCTGTGCTGTGGTTTCCTTCAAGGCTACCGTCCACCATTGCAATAAATCCAAGAACCTGAGACGACAACAGAAAGAGCCACTGGGCGGGGCCAGTTCTCCACCAAGCCAACGCAGAGCTGGAAGCTGCATTTTGTAAAATTTTCTTTTCTGTGCATAAAAGTTTTAACCGCTTTCATCCCATGAACTCACTGTCGCTCTTTCCTGATGTTGCAGTTCTGCAGGCTACCCTTACTCTCATCATACCTAGCTTCAAACAGCAAAGCTGAGCTCTTGATTCAAAATCGGGACCCAGTTAACCACATTCTTCTTATGAGAATACTCATCTCTGTCACTTGATTGAGTAGCCCTGGTGGCACAGTGTAGAAGGTGTTGGGCTACTAACTAAAAGATCAGTGGTTTGAAACTTCCAGGCCCACTCCAGGAGAGAAAGACAGGCAATATCCATCCATAAAGATGGGCAGCCATGCAAAGGGAGCCCCAGCGTTACAGTGGTGTGGAATCACGCTACCAACACAAAGCTCAATGTTTCCATTCCGTCAGCCTCACTGTGGGAGAGAGATGAGCGATCACCTCTAGTGCACCTGACGCCTCTGAAAACCACCAGAGGGGCAGCGATGGGTCAGTTCTCACTCAATGATATGCACCAAGAACAGCTTTGAAAGTAGATGGAAAGCCGGAGAAAGGTAGTCAACTCCATGGCAGGGAATTCGTGTCCATTACGTACAGTGTAAGAAGCTGCACGACAGTCTCAAAGGCAAGTGGTTCAAATCCACTAGCTGCACTGCAATCCCAAAGGCAAGCAGTTTGACCCCACCAGCTATTTCACGGGCGAAAGAGAGGCTCTCTAAAACGACTATGAGATATCATCTCACCCCAATCAGAATAGCAAAACTTAACAGAACAGCAAGCAACAAGTGCTGGCGAGGTTGTGGAGAAACTGGAACCCTTATTCACTGTTGGTGGGAATGTAAAATGGTGCAACCACTGTGGAAGGCGGTATGGTGCTTTCTCAAAAAGATGCAAATAGAGATACCATTTGACCCAGCAATTCCACTACTGGGAATATACCCCAAAGAGACCATAACTGACATCCA
>NW_006400125.1:15661-21246 GCF_000299155.1 Elephantulus edwardii
AAAAAAAAGGAAGAGAGGCCCTCTCCCCCTGCATGGTTTACTGCTTCTGAAAACCTGCTGGAGCTTGAGCTATGGATTGCTTCTGACTCAGTGGCACACAACAACAACTTTGCCATAGAAAACGACCGGTTGAGTTGCTAATCAAGAGGTTGGTGTTGGGTCCATTAGCCATTCTGTGAGAGCAAGTGGGCAATCTGTTTAGAAGTATTCACAGCCTTTGGAAGGCAATGGAAGGAGGCCGTGTGGCCGAACAAGCATGAGGATGACAGACGTGGGTTTTGGCTTTCCTTCACCATCTTAAAATCCTCCAGAGCCTGACCCCTCTTGCCCAAAGTACGTGGGATGTAGCTTCACCATCTCTGCTTCCTAGCTATGCATCATTTAATGGGCATAGTTGTTGTGGCAGGCTAGGGTACATTCAAAACTCTGCATCAGAACCACAGTACAAAGACAGACATTCTTCTGTCTTATTCACTGTCCAGTTCCCTCAAGCATAGGAAGCATGGAAAATGCCATGGCTTGTGTTAGGCAAACTTTACACTATAAACTGGCATCCTTGCTCTTTAAAGAGGTCCTTGGATAGTTCAATGACATATGTGTAAAACAAAACAGAACAAAGCATAATGAATGAGAATGATTGTATGAAATGCAATGTGAGTGATGGATAGTGTGAAACACAGTGTATAAGAACTTGGTAAGCAAATCAATATAAAAAAAATTAAAGAGCCACACACACACACACACACACACACACACACACACACACACACACGGAGAGAGAGAGAGAGGTCCTTGGCAGCAGATCTACCCATTTCAAGAAATAGTTTGATATCTAGACTGATATTATGTATGTTTTCCTAATGCAATTTGTCTCTTAATTTCCTGACTACTGGTGCCAAGAGTGTTGATTGTGGAGCCGAGCAAGCTGTAACAGTTAACAACCTCGATCTCTTCTCAATCCATCACGGTGTTGCCAATTTGCCCAGTGGTGGGAATCTTTGTCTACTTCATGTTGAGCTTCAATCCATATTGAAAACTACAGTCCTTGACCTACAGCAAGCACTTCAGATCCTCTTCAGGTTCAGCAACCAATGTTGTACTGTCTCCATAACACAAGTTGTTGATGTGTCTTCCTCCCATCCTGATGCCACACGCCTCCTCATAAAGCCCAGCCTCCTGAATGATTTGTTCTACATATAGATTGAAAATGTACAGAGACAGGACACATCCCTGGCCTACTCCTTTCCTGATTGTGAACTATGCGGTGTTTCCTTGCTTTATTCTGAGGACTGCTTCCTGGTCCCAGTATAGGGTTCACATAAGCATGATCACATATTCTGGGATTCTCATTCTTCTCAAGATTAGCCACGATTGATTGGGATCCAGACAGTCAAATGCCTTTGCATAGTCAACAAAACACAGATAGACATCACCCTGGTACTCTTTGCTTTCTGCCAAGATCCGTTTAACATTGCTGATAATGTCTCTAATGCCACGACCTTTTCTAAACCCAGCTTGTATTTCTGGTAGTTCTCTGTCAACGTACTGATCCAGTCATTTTTGTATAATCTTTAGCAGGATTTTGCTAGTGTGTGATATTAGTGATATTATCTTATAATTTCTACACTCTATCGGGGCACCTTTTTTGGAATGGGAATAAATATAGATCTCATCCAGTTGGCCAGGCAGTTGTCCTCCAGATTTTGTGGCACCACCTAGTAAGCACATCCAGAGCAGCATCTGTTTGTCGAAATAAATCAATTGGTATTTCAATTCCTGGGGCTTTATTTTTTTCCCAAGTCCTTCAGAGCAGCCTGCACTTCCTCCTTCATCAACATTACCTCTTGCTCATACATTGCATTAGGGAAATCGGCTGTTAGAGACCTCTCCAGAGTGCTGAAAAGCAACAATGTTAGTTTAGAGACTCTACAGGCCATGGTTTTTGCAATTACTTGCTATGCATCAGAGAGGCAAACAATGACCAAAGATGACGGAAAAAGAATTGATGTCTTTGAGTTGTGGTGCTGGAGAAGAGTCTTGAACATATTATGGACTGCCAACAAAACAAATAGATCTATCTTGGAGAGGGTTAAACCAGTTTTCTCCTTAGAGGCTAGGATTTTGAAACTCCGTCTCACATGTATTTTGGGCATGTGGCTGGGAGGGACTGGTCCTTGGAGAAGAATTTCATGCTTGGAAGGGTGGAGGGGCAGCACAGGAGAGAAACCGCAGATGAGATAGATTGATACAGTAACTGGGGTCATGGTGTAGGTGTGTCAGAGACAGGGAGACTGGGTCAGGACAGGCCAGACTTCAGAGCTGATTGTTGTATATAGGGTTGCTATCAGGTGCAGGTAATTCAACACACCTAACAATAACAACAACAACTTAGTGGATGTTGAATGTGGATTCATGTAAATATTCTACGCTGGAGGCCCTGTGGGTAGTTCTGCTCTGTTTGGAGTCACTGTAAGTGGCAGCCGGTTTGCTTTTTGGTTTGGAACTCTTTTCTGACTCCCTGGAGAACTATCTCAGCCATGTGAGCAACTCTGCGTCTTCCCTGCCTCCTCCTGAGTGCTCTCACCAGCTCCCTGACAAACTCCAGTGGGCTACTTTGTACTGTTTTGGTTTCTTGTATGTGTACAGTCCACCACTGCAATAAATCCAAGAAACTGAGACTATAACAGAAGGTGCTACTGGGTGGCACCAGTCCTCCATCATCCAAACTCAGAGCCAAGAGGGCCGTTGTTAAGTTACCCAAGATGCAGAGACCCCGTGTACAATAGCTCTGAACCCTAGCCTATATTGAGCCAGTCTCACTGGCTCTGACATACCTACCTCCGTTACCCCAGTTACTGTGTCAATTCCTCTTATCTAGGGTCTTTCTCTCCTGCATTGTTGGTCCACCCTTCCAAAGTTGATGTCCTTCTCCAAGGGCTGGTCCCTCCTGGCCACATGTTCTATGTATGTGAGACGGAACAGCAAAATCTTTGCCTCTGAGAAGCAGCTCAGTTTTATCCTTGAAGACAGATCTATCCTCTTGGTGGTCTATGGAAAGTTCAGTACTATTCTCTAGCACCACAGCTCAAAGGCATTAATTCTTCTTCTGTTGTCATCTTTGGACATTGTCCAGCCCTCTGATGTGTAGCAAATAATTGCAGAGACCATGTCCTGGAGCAGGTGCTCCTTAGTCTCAATACTGAAATCATTGCTCTGTAGTACTTTGCAGAGGTCCCTGATATCAGACTTCCTTCATTTAAAAGAAAAAAATGTCCTTTCAAACTCCCTAACTTTAGAGCACCTGGTTATGTATCACTTTACAAAGGAGGAAAACAGACTTCAGAAGAGAAGACTGCAAACAGGTATGAGAAGAAATCCTAGAGCCAGCGATTTCAGGTGCTTTAACAAAAGGAGCCTGAAACTCCCCTGGAGAAAGACTCCTTCATTTGGGGATCCCTGCCACCAATGGGCCATCTCAGGGGCCAAGGAGGACAGTGGAGTTTGAGACAGGGGGGCTGTAATCAGGCAAAAGATTCACTTTTACAGATGGTATACTGAAGTGCTAGAAAAAGAACTGCCCTTAAAGCCTTCTGAATAGAAAATGCTTAAGGTGGAGCACCTGGTGTGCTGCTACATAGACAAAGAAGGACAATAGACTTCAGGAGAGGGGATAGTGAAATCAGCCAGCACACGGAGTTGCTAGGGAGAGAGCTACCTTTAAAGCCTCCTGGAAAGAACCTACTGAATTTGGAGCCTCTGGTCACGTGCCACTCCTCAGACAAACAAGAGCAATGGACGTCAGAAGAGGGGACTGCAATAGGCCAAGATTCCCACAGGGCTACACTGCTCACCGAAGAAGACCTGAAGGACATTAGGAAAGGCAAACATTCTCACTTCAGTGTACCTGAAATGACTTTTAGTAGAGAGAGCTGCCCACACCCCTAGCATGAACATTATAAGCCGGCAACTAATCTATAACAATATAAAGAATGAAAAACAACCTACAGAGAAAACCATAATGTTGTTGTTAAGTGCTGGCAAATCGTAGAAGACTCATAGTGACCCTATGATTGAAAGACCTGAGCACTGGTCGTAGAGTTTCTGGAGGCAAGCCATTGTGGAAGTGGATGCCACTCCTGCTTCCAAGCTTGTTTTAATCGGGAAGCTCCACCAAACACTGTCCACCATGGGTAACAATTATCACATTTGGCACATCAGTGTAATAAAAGATCTAAATAAATGGGAAAATGTCCTCTGTTCATGAATAGGAAGAATCAGTATTGAGAAAATGGCAATCCTACCAAAAACAATCTACATGTTCAACACAATCCTAATTCAGCTACCAAATTAATTTTTCAAGGAGATTTAAAGAGACATTGTCAAGTTTATTTGGAGAAGAAAGAGACCCCAATAAGAAAGCACTACTGAAAAACAAAACTGAAGTGGGAGACATAGCCCTCCCTGACCTCAAATCTACTACACAGCAGTAGTAACCAAAACAGCATGGTACTGGTACAAGGACAGGCACATAGAGCAGTGGAAAAGAATTGAGAACGCAGAAATAGACCAATCTATCTATGGTTAACTGATATTCAACAAGGAAATAAAACCCATCAAATGGGGAAATGACAACCTCTTCAACAAATGGTGCTGGCAAAATTGGACTGCTAACTTCAGAAAGCCAAACCAAGATCTACATCTCACACGATACACAAAAAAATCAACTCATAGTGGATAAGAGACCAAAGTTCATCAGAGAAAACCTGGGATCAAGCTTAGAAGGCCTAGTTTATGGTTTCAAAAGACTGCCAAATTACAGCCATAAATCTGAAGAAGATAAAATTGATGAATGGGACTTTTTAAAGATTAAATCTGTGTTCATCAAAAGCTTTTTCCAACAGTGTAAAAAGAAAACCTACTGACTGGGAACAAACATTTGGCAGCACCATCTCAGATGAAAGTCTTGTAACAAAAGCTTACAGAATAGTTCTGGGCCTCCAGAAGCAAAAAGACTGATAATACAATTACAAAATGGGCAAGAGACATGGAAGGCCTTTTCACAGAAGAGGACGTTTGGATGACCAACAGACATATGAAGAAATACTCAAAATCACTGTCAAGAAGAGAGATGAAAATAAAAATCATTATGAGATACCATCTTACCCAAGTGGTAGTGACAAAGTTTAGCAGAGTGGAAAGTAATAAACATTGGAGGGGATGTGGTGATACAGGAACTCTGATGCATTGTTGATGAGGGATTGTAAAATGGTACAACCATTCTGGAAGGCAGTTTAGCATTTCCTAAAAATACCTGAAAATAGAAATTCCACATGACCAGTTATTCCACTGCTTGGAATATATCCTGAGAAAATGAGAACTGAGGCACAAATCGAGACTTGTACACCAATGTTCATAGTAGCATTATTCACCATAGCAAGAACATGGAAACAGCCCAAATGTCCAAGCACAATAGAATGGATTGAGAAACTATAATACATTCACACAATGGAATACTATGCAGTACTCAGGAGCAATAATTTTGTAAATTACTACCTAACTTGGGAGGGACTAGAGAGCATTATGCT
>NW_006400125.1:25756-34307 GCF_000299155.1 Elephantulus edwardii
AAATACTATATAATACCATTATCATAGAAACAGAAAGATACCTAGTAAAATGGGCAATATTGACAGTCAAAATTATGCCAGGGGCAGACTGTGGATCAGACCATCAATTACTCATATGCAGGTTCAAACTGATAATTAAAAAGTTTAAAATAAGTCCACAGGTACCAATATATGATTTTGAATCAATTCCATATGACTTTCAAGACCATTTTAAGAAAAAGTTTGAGGCATTGAACATCAATGATTGAAGACCAAATGAGTTGTGGGATGATATTAAGAATATCATCCATAAAGAAAGCAAAAGGTCATAAGAAAAACAGAGGAGAAAGAAAAAAAATAATAGCACTGGAGCATTGAAAAACCAAAACAAAAGGAAAATGTGTTGAAGCAAAAGAGCTGAAGAGAAGATTTCGAAGGGTAGGTTGAGAGGACAAAGCCAAGTATTAGGATAGAATGTGCTGAGAGCTGGAATTGGAGAATAGCAAAGGAAGAACTTGCTCTTCATTTCTCAGACTGAGAAAACTGAAAAACAAATACAAGCCTTCAGTTGCATATTGGAAGACGCTATGAGCTTCGAGGCAAGGATTTTGAAGCTCCATCTCCCATACTTTGGACATGTGGCCAATAATTATTATCCTTAAAAAAGGACATTATTCTCAGAAGGGTGGAGGGACAGCGCAGGAGGGAAAGGAAGACCATGGCTGAGATAGGTTGGTACAGTAACTGGAGCAATGGTGATAGATGTGTTAGAGTGAGTGAGACTGGCTCAGTACAGGATAATCTTCAGAGCTGTTGTACATAGTGTTGCTATGAGTTGTGACTCAAGAGCACGTAACAACAACAACAACATGGGCAATATATCAAGTGACCCAGAGAGCATCAAAAGAAGATGGAGGGAATACACAGAATCACTGTACAAGAAAGAATTATTTGACACTGAAGAACTTCTGGAAGTACCATATGAGCCGAAGCCAATGGTAATGAAGGAGGAAGTAGAAGCCGCATTGACGGCATTAACAAAAAATAAGGTATCAATCAATGGGATACCAACTGATTTGTTCCAATTAACAGAGGCATCCTGGATGCGCTCACCAGTCTATGCCAGGAAATTTCAAGGACAGCTGTCTGGCTGATGGATTGGTCCATATTTGTTCCCATTCCCAGGAAAGGTGATCCAATTGAATGTGGAAACTATAAAAAAATAAAGTTGATATCACATGCAAGCAAAATACTGCTGAAGAAAATTCTAGAAGGGTGGAAATGGTACATAGATAGGGAACTGCTAGAAGTTCAAGCAGGAGTTAGAAGAGGCCATGGCACCAGGGATGTCATTGTTGATGTCAGATGGACCTTGGTTGAAAATAAAGAATACCAGAAGAATGTCTATTTATGTTTTATTGACTATGCAAAGGCATTTAACTGTGTGAATCATGATGAGTTGTGGCTGACTTTGAGAAAAAAAGGAATCCCAAAGCACTTGACTGTGTTCATGAGGAACCTCTACCTGGACCAGGAGGCTGTTCTACGAATAGAGCAGGGAACACTAGACGGTTTAACATTGAGAAGGGAGTGTGTCAGGGTTGTATTCTCTCTCCATACCTACTCAATCTGTATGTTGAGCAAATTATCTGAGAAGCTGGACTCTATGAAGAGGAGTGTGGCCTCAGGATTGGAAGGATACCCATCAATAACCTGTGTAATGCAGATGGCACAACCTCGTTTGCTGAAAGTGACGAAGACTAGTAGCACTTGTTGCAGAAGGTCAAGGGATGTAGCCTTTGGTATGGATTGCATATCAATGTAAAAAAAACAACAACAAACCAAACCCAAAAATTCTTATTACTGGACCAATAGACAGTATTGGCATGATGGGTGGAGAGGAGATTGAAACTGTCAACAGCTTCCATTTGCTTGGATCCACAATTAACACCCATGGAACCAGCAGTCAGGAAATAAGGAGACACATTGCACTGGGGAATTCTGTAGTGAAGGACCTCTCCAAATTATTGAAGAGTATTGATGTCAGTTTGAGGATTAAGGTGCATCTTATAATAGGCCATAGTCTGTCTTATTACTTTCTATGCATCTGAGAACTGGGCAATGAGTATAGATCACAGAAAAAGAATTTACACCTTTGAGCTGTGGTGTTGGAGAATAGCTCTGAATATTCCATGGACGGCCAACAGAACGAACAGATATGTCTTGGAGAGGATACACTTGGAGTGCACTTTGGAAGCAAGAATGATGAGGCTTTGCCTCACATATTTTGGACATGTTGCTCGGAAGTGCTATTCCTTGAAGAAGGACATGATGGGAGGAAGAGTGGAAGGTTGGTGAAGGAGAGGAAGACAATCAAGTGGATTGACATGATTACTGCTACAGTGGCTTTTGTATGTCAGGAAGTGTGAGGACAGGATGGGATATAACAGGGTATATATTTTGTTCTTGGGTCACTATGAGTTGTACTCGATGATACCAACAACATACTCTGATAAATCATAAAACCTAGAGGAAAGTGACACTTTCCTGGAAACTCATGCCAGACCTAAATTGACATAGACAGATGTAGAACACTTGAAGAGACCCATCATATATAGAAAGATAGATAGATAGATAGATAGATAGATAGATAGATAGATAGATAGATAGACTTGAGGAGGTCATGAAAAGACTAGCCTAAAAAAAAAAAAAGACTGAATGGTTTCACAGCTGCATCCTATCAAACATTCTGAGAAGATCTATCAGCAACTTTACTTAAATTATTTTAAGAAATATAAAAAGGAGTATCCTCAGAGTCATTCTATGAAGTATGCATAATCATGATACAAAAATCAGGAAAATATATCACTAAAAAAGAAAAGTACAAACACGTATAGATGCAAAAGTCCTTTGCAGACTTCTGGCCAGTAGAATTTAGAATCACATTAAAAAGAAAAAAAACAAAAACAAAAACAAAACAAAATAAACCTCATCATAACCAAGATAGATTCATAATAGGTATGCAAGGATAGGTCAACAAAAGAAAAACAAATAATGTAATTCTTCATATTGTTGCTGTTGTTGTTTAATGCCGTCGAGTCGTAGACGACGCATAGCGACCCTATGAACGAACAGCCTGAGCACTGTTCGTGCATAGAGTTTCCGGAGACAAGCCATTTCGGAAGTGGATGCCGCTCCTGCTTTCAGGCTTGATTTAGTCGGGAAGCTCCAGCCAACACTGTCCACCATGGGTGCCCATTACCACGATTGGCACATCACTGTCACAGGCTTCAGCATCACAGCAACCACGAGTTACCTCTGTACAGCAACACACAGACCAGTGCTATACCACCTAGAAGAATGCTTGACAGGAAGACAATTTGAACCTGGCCGAGGGCCACAGATGACAATCACCCACCTTCGGCTTGGTAGCACAGCTTCCTTCCACTAGGCCAACGTAGCTCTCTCTTGGTCGTCGTCATTGTTATTGTTGTTTAATGCCGTCGAGTCGTAGACGACGCATAGCGACCCTATGAACGAACAGCCTCATCCCACCCATCGTTGTGAACTCCAGGCTGTCCTGCATGAGGATGCTGAGGGGGCTCAGGGTCCTCTTCTGTCTAATAAGGGAGGACTGTGCCTGACCCCCGAGTTTCTGCGCATCCTCTCTGCCCCGAACAGAGCAGGAAGCGTGTCTTTTTCTAGGAAGGAACATAGAAGAAGTGGAGTCAATACTGCTGTTTGCCATAAACAGCCATCTACCTGTGACTGGGATGCCCTGGCCCCATTGAGTAAGGTTTCTGTGTTGTTCCAATCCCTCCACCGTGGAGAACAGAAGGGCTCAGGACTCCTCATTCTTGTCATGATTGGCGCTGTCATGTCAGTTCTGACGCCTGAACATTTCCTATCACTGAGTTGAGTGCTCCTTGAGGTTTCGGAGGCCCTTATGGGAGCAAGTAGCTAACTGTTTTCTCCCTCAGGCCCCCTTGGGGTTTGAACCACTGCTCTTCTAGTTAGCAGGTGCAGTACTTAGCCATTATATCAATGGAGATTTGTTATAATCTTCTTAAATAGGGGCAAATTAGGCTTCCATTTAAGTTCCAGAGATATGTATGTATGTGCTTTACATATTCAAGGAACCCGGCAGAGTCCCCCAAAAGGGTCTGGGGAGGTCACAGATCCTGAATGATAAAGGCCGAGCTCCATGGGTGCAATGCCAGGGGCTCTGGTCAAAGTCGTCCCCCTCCCCCCCCCAGGGGCGCCAGGGCCAGGCTTTGATATTATGGCGTGATCAATTGCTTCAGGGCTGTCTGGAAACCCTAACCAAGCTGTTTTCATTAAAGTAAAGTAATTAAAAATAACAGGAAAGTGTTTCTGTTTATACAGGGTTACAGAGTTCTTTACTAAACCTGAACTTGTCTCAAGTGCTTGGCAGTGGCTCACTCAGCGTCTATGCAGAGTTTCTTTTCAGTGGTGTGGGATTATTTCTGAAGGTCTTGAGCTGTGAAAACAGCAGAGGGCAACAGCGGTCCTCGTGACACTCAGGCTCCTTAATTCACAAAGAACAGTCATAAGTGGAGAAGACATGGAAGTCAGAGTTATATCACTTCCAGATTTTAAACTGATAGCACCCACATCTTTTGGTTTTGCAAGCAGCATAGACTTTTTCGTGCAGGATTACTGCACTTCTTATACATGTGTTTGTTATTGTTGAGTACCATCAAGTAGGAACCGACCCATCATTGACTTTCTAGCAGGTTTCCAGAGGCAGTTAATCGCACGGGAGGAGATTGACCAACTTTCTGACATGAAGCAGCTCGTCAGTTTGAACCATGTGCCTTTGGGATTGCAGCCCAGCTTCTTGCCACCAGGCCACAAGAGCTCCTTGGTATACATATAGACATGTTATTTATGTGTGCATGTTATTTATGAAAAATACCGTAATTCTCACTGACAGCTTCTGTTCATTAATTTTTACATCATATAATTTAAGACACTTTCCATAGATTGAGAGTTTGATTAATCTTTTTTTTCTTGATGAATCTTTTTAAAGAATTTGAGGCACTCTCTGTCCTTGTAAGGACCCTTTTACAGTGTCATTTCTGTCACTGTAAGGTGCCCCAGTGTGTTAAATGTTCCCTGATAACTGAAAGATCTGCATTTCAAATCCACCAGGTTCTGCACGGAAGTTTTCTCCCATAAACATTGAGACTCAGAAACCTGGTGAATCCTAGCTAGCAGCTGGAATAGACTCACTGAGCAGGGAGGCGTGGTTAGACTTTTCCTCTTACATTTCTATTTGGAGGAAATGAGTCAAGATTGCCCAAGGCAGATATCACTATTGAGCTGGAGGTAACCCCTGTGGTAAGGGACACAAAGATTTGACAAAATTCTGTCTTCTTCTGATTGTCTTGAGATGTCTTTATCATCTAGTTCTTTTATAATATAAATGTCAGAAATAGATAGCTTTAATTGAAATACCTAAAGTGCAGGCTAGATTTAGAAGAGGCCGTGGTACTAGGAAGGTTGTTGTTGTTGTTAAGTGCTATTGAGTCTTAGGTGACTCATAGTGACTCTATGAACTAAAGTCCTCAACACTTGTGTGATTTTCATGCTTTCTTCAGGTTCATTGGGTTTCCAGAGACATGCTATTATGGAAGAGGATGTCATTCTGGCTTCCAAACTTGTTAATGTCAGATGGATCTTGGCTGAAAGCAGGGAGTACCAGAAGACTGTCTATCTGTGTTTTATTGACTATGCAAAGGCATTTGACTGTGTGGATCACAACAGACTGCAGCTCACTCTGAGAAGAATTGGAATCACAGAACACTTGATTGTGCTTATGAGACACCGATACTTGAGCCAAGTGACAGTCGTTAGAACAAAACAAAGAAACATTGCATGTTTCAAAATTGGGAAGGGTGTACGGTAGGGATGTGTCCTATCTCCATACCTTTTCAATCTATATGCAGAACAGATTATCCAGGAGGCTGGGCTCTATGAGGAGAAATGTGGTGTCAGGATTGGAGGAAGACTCATCAACAATCTGCAGTATGCAGATGACAAAACCCTCCTTGTTAAAATTGAGTAGGACCTGAAGCTCTTGCTGCAGAAGGCCAAGGACTATAACCTTCGATATGGACTGAAGCTCAACATTAAGAAAACAAAGATTCTCACCACTGGGCCTATTGGCAGCATCATGATAAATGGTGAAGAGATTGTGATTATTAATAGGATTGGTTTGCTTGGCTCCACAATAAACACTCTTTTTACCAGCATGCAGGAAATGAAGAGACAAATTGCATTGGGAAAGTCTGCTGTCAGAGACCTCTCCAACGTATTGAAGAGCAACAATGTCAGCCTGGAGACTAAGGTTCGCCTGATCCAGGTGATAGTCTTTCTAATAACTTGCTATGCATTAGAAATCTGGGCAATGACTAGGGATGATAGAAGAATTGATGCCTTTGAGCTGTGGTGCTGAAGAAGAGTTTTGAATATATCATAGACTGCTAGGAGAGAAAAAAAGGTTTGCCCTTGAGAGGGTGAGATCAGGTTACTTTTTGGAGGCAAGGTTTCTGAAGCTTCGTCTAACATACTTTGGACATGTTCAAGGAGGGACAAGTTCTTGAAGAGGGACATCATGTTTGGGAGGGTGGAGGGACAGCTCAGGAGAGGAAGACTCTAGATGAGAAGAATTGACTCAATGACTGGGGTAATGGGGGTAGTTATGTCAGAGACAATAAGACTGACACAGGCTAGAGCAAAGTTTAGGGATGTTGTACATAGGGTCGCTATGAGTTGCAGGTGACTCGGTGGCACATAACAACAACCACACTCAGAGGAAGCTAGACACTCAGATTGTGGATGTCAAGGGGAAGGCCTCCTCTTGTTTTGAGTTCTGTAGAAGGGAATGTCAGGGTTTTATTCTCTTCCCTTACCTGTTCCATCTACATGCTGAGAAAATTATCGAGAAGTTGAGCTTTATGAAGAGGAATGTGGCATTAATGTTGGAGGGAAACTCATCAATAACCTGCATTAGGCAGATGATACAACCTTGCTTGCTGAGATGGAAAAGGACTTGAAACACTTGTTACCAAAGATCAAAGAATTCAGCCTTCAATGTGGACTGCAACTTAAAAGAAAACAAACAAAATCCCACAAAGATTCTTACCTCTGGACTGACAGACAACATCATGATCAGTGGAGAAAAGATTGAAACTGTCAACAACTTCATCTTACTTGGATCTACAGTTAACACCCTTGACACCAAGAGTCAGGAAATTATGAAACATATTGCATAGGGAAGGGCTGAAGTTAGGGACTTCTTCAAATAGAGTAATGACATCAGTTTGAAAACTAAGGTATGTCTGATTCAGGCCATGATCTTTCCAATCAATCTTCCCAATCACTCTGTATGCGTTTGAGAGCTAGACAAGAATGAGGATAAAAGAAGAAGAATTGATGCCTTTGAGCTGTGATGTTTAAGAAGAGCACAGAACACCCGTCCTATGGACTGCCAAAAGAATCAACAGGTATATCTTGAAGAAGGTACAGCCAGGGTGCTTTCACATACTGTAGGCATCTTGCTAGGAGGGGTAACTCTTTGCAGGGGGACATAATGCTTGGAAGAGTGAAGTGTGAATTAAGGAGAGGAAGACTCAACATCGAGTGGATTGACACAGTGACTGCCCCAATGGGCTCTAATGTGTCAGGAAGTATGAGGACGACACAGAATGAGACTGGGTTCAGATCTATTTTTTATAGGATTGCTATGGGTTATACTCAACTCAAAGGCAACTAACAACAACATCCCATCCTAAAGCCCTTATGACTGGCTTATCACATCTCAGATTATTTCATAGAGGATGGTTGCATAGCTACATAACTGCCCCTAACACTACGTGGAAAGGTAGAAGATCAGTGAAAGAAAGGAAGCGCCCCAGTGAGATAGACGGATTCAGGGCTACAGCAGAGGGTTTGGGAATGATGGTGGAGACGGTAAGGAAGGTACAAGACAGGGCAAAGTCTCAACATGCTGTCCATAGAGTCGCTAGGAGTTGTAGTTAACTGGAAGGCACCTGGCAACAACAGGCCTGCCTCAAAAACACCATAGGACAATCCACAATACTGTGAAGCTTGGCCCAGGCAAGTTGACATATTTGAATAGGAAACACTATTCAATTGAAGATACTGACACTGCTGTCAGTTTTGTGTTTTGTTCTTTTTTGTTTCTTAGGGTTTTGTTTTTGTTTTGTCTTACTTATCTACACTTGTCTGTCAGATATTCTTCTAACAGTGAATACCCAAATTAAGACAGACTAGGAAGAAAAATTAGCCATCCACTTCTGAAATATTATTGGCCTCTGAAAACCCTAAGTACAGCAGGGCACACTTAGAGTAGACTAATAGATGTGGCAACTGAATTTGAATCCTCAAATTTGGATACAAAGGAGATGAAACAGTTGTAAGAAGAAATTAACAATTGGTACATGGAATGTGAGAAGCATGAATGTAGGAAAACTGGACCTTATAAAGAAAGAAATGGAAAGCATAAATATTGATATATTGGGTA
>NW_006400125.1:34947-35541 GCF_000299155.1 Elephantulus edwardii
TCCAGAGCGAGGGCTGCATAGTGGAGTGGACCTGGGGGGAGGGATTGTGAAACAATGAAAACATTTTTCTTTTACTTTTCCAAGAGGATAGTGTACTGGGGGGTAGGGTTGGGAGGGGAGAAAAGTGCAACAATGAATAAATGGAAATGCAAAGTCTCTGTAAATTTTCATTGAAAGTAATAATAAATTAAAAAAAAACCCAAATTGGGTCACTTTCATAGTTATAAAGGCCATTTTTAGATCCATCTTGAAATACAATATTGTGAGTGACAGGATAATATCCATACACATACAAGGAATTTGGAAGCAGGAGTGGCATCCACTTCCTAAATAGCATGCCTTCAGAAAGTCTATGAATTTTTATAAATATCGATAGTTGTAGAAGGGCTTCAGGCTTTTTGTTCATAGAGTTGCTGTGACTTGTGCTTGACTCAAGGCATTCAACAACAACAACAACATACACTGAAGACCTATTAATACCACTATCATTCAAATGTATACACTTACAACCAGAGCCAAAGAGGAGGAAATAAAACAGGTAACCAAGATGCTTTAATATTAATGGGTGACTGAAATGGAAATGTTGGGAATAAG
>NW_006400125.1:39074-53899 GCF_000299155.1 Elephantulus edwardii
TACATAGGGTTGTTATGAGTCACAAACGACTTGACGGCACATAACAACAACAACTACAACAACATTGTGTGTGGACACACACACACACACACACACACACACACACGGCGTCAGTTTTTGGGGCGTCCTCACCTTTGGAGAGTCTTGATGAATTCAGGCACACAGAGCCAGACCTTTCCTTTCTCAGTGTTGTGTACACGCTAAGTGAACTACTTCCCCCTTTTCACTGAACTCATCTGTTATTGTAAGATAGTCATCAGGCAATAGACATAAAACAATGGAGTGATAGGAGAGACAATTTCCATTTTTTCCTTATGGATAGCAAAAGAGACTCTAAATATTGCACTAGAGTGCCAAGAAGCCAAAGCAAAGGGAAAGAAGCAGAAATTTAAAGAGCTGGACAGGAGATTTCAAAGGGCATCTCGGGAAAACAAAAGGAAAGTATTAAAATGAAATTGTACAAAGAGCTGGAGTTAGAGAACCAAAAGTGCCAAACTTGCTCAGCATTTCTTAAGCTGAAGGAACTAAATAAACATTTAAGCCATGAGTTGCAATATTTAAGGATGCTGTGGGCAGAATAATGGCCCAATAAGAAGATGGAAGGAGTACACAGAATCACTGTACCCAAAAAGACTTGGCTGACAGAAGAATTTCATGAAATAACACATGATCAAGAGGCAATCATGATGAATGAAGAAGCTCAAGCTGCTGTAAAGAAATTGGCCAAAACCAAGGCACCAGGAATTGATGGAATACCAAGGGACATATTTCAACAAATAGATGCATCCCTAGACATGCTCACCAGGTTGTGCCAAGAAATCTGGAGGACAACTACCTTGCCAACTGACTAGAAGAGATTCATATTTGTTCCAAATTCCAAAAAAATGGGTAATCCAAGAGAGTGTGAAAATTTTAAAACAATATCACTAATATCACATGCAAACAAAATCCTACTGAAGATTATCCAAACCTTCTGAAATAGTACATCAACAGAGAATGATCAGAAATACAAGCTAGGTTTAGAAGAGGCTGTGGCACCAGAAACATTATTGCCAATGTCAGATGGATATTGGCTGGAAGCAAAGAATACCAGAGTAATGTCTTTCTGTGTTTCATTTACTATGCAAAGGCATTTGACTGTGTGGATCACAACAAATTGTGGGTAACATTGAGGAGAGTGGGAATCCTAGAACTCTTGATTGTATTCATGTGAAACCTATGCCTGAACTAGGAACAGTGGTCAGAAGAAAACAAGGAAACACTGCACAGTTCAAAATCAGGAAAAAGGTGCATCAGGGATGCATCCTATCTCCATACCTTTTCAATCTGTGTGCGGAACAGATCATTCAGGAGGCTGGGCTTTATGAGGAGGAATGTGGCATCAGGACTGGAGTTAGACTCATCAACACACTGTGATATTCAGAAGACACAACTTTACTTGCTTAAACAGAGGAATACCTGAAGTGTTCGCTTCAAAAAGTAAAGGACTAAAAAAAAAAAAAGGACTGTAGTCTCTTCAATATGGATTGGAACGCAACATTAAGAAGACAAGACAAAGATTCTCACCACTGGGCCAATTGGTAGCACCATGATAGATGGAGATGAGATTAAGGTTGTTAACAATTTTAGCTTGCTTGGATCCAGAATCAACATTTTTGGCACCAGTAATGAAATAGGAGATCAAAAGATGAATTGCCCTGGGGAAGTCTGCTGTCAGGGACCCCTCTAAAATGTTAAAGAGTTGTGATGTCAGTCTAGGGAATAATGTGCACCTGATCTAGGCCATGGTCTTCACAATTACTTGCTACACATCAGAAAGCTGGACAATGATTAAGGATGACAGAAGAATTGCTGCTCTTGAGTTGTGGTGCTCGTATTGAACATACTATGCACTGCCAAGAGAACAAACAGGTCTATTTTTATTTCCTTTTTGTGTACCATCAAATCAGATCCACCTGGCACAGGAGGAGATTGCCCCTCCTTCTCCAGCAGAGTATCTGGTGGATTCAAACTGCACAACTTCGGGATGGCAGTGCGGCTTCTTAGGCCACCGGAGCTCCTTCAAACAAGTCTCTATCGAAGAGGGTTAAACCAAGTTTCTCCCTGGAGGCAAGGATTTTGAAGCTCCTTCTTACATATTTTGGGCAAGTGGCCAGAAGAGATTAGTCATGGAGAAGGACTAGATTTCAGAAGTAGAACACCAGGCCTTAATTTTATAGTCTTTCTTAGACTGGGGACTCCATTGAAACCTGTTTGAAATCAGAGGAACAAGCAAGACTTCACCAATAGCTGGGCAATGGGTCCGTATGAGGTGCATTGACCAGCAATTGATCAGGGTTTCCTCTAAGGTAAGGATTCTACCATTGAACCACCAAGTGCCTCATTCTACAATGCTCCCTCCCCCAATGCACAAGGTTATGTTTCCATGACGAGGACATTTCTTATAATTGGTGACACATGACTATAGAGGCAGACCACATGAGAGCACAGAATGGAGGATGACTACCGCATTACGTAACTGCACAAAAGCATCATTACGTGCATCCCAAATCACGGAGATTCGTGGTGCAGTCAAGTTGAAATGACCTTACCAAGCATTGACTGTCTATCACTTAGCCGTCAGCATCTTTTACCATCTGATGTAGATGTAAGTTGTAAATGTACAAAATTAAATGCTTGCAGAGTTTTCCATACTGTTGTGGTAATTGTGAAATGTCCGATGATGAGGTAGCTGGTAAGTGAAAAGGAGCTATACTAAAGAGGCAGTAACCACAGCTCAAGCGCTTCAGGAAACCAGCTTCTTACTTCCTTCCCTCTGTCCTGAATGCTCCCAGTAGATCCACTTACATACTCTCCTCAGTGTCCGTCTTCCTTGTATGCTTTTACTTGGATGACAACGTGGCCATGAGAAGGGTTGGATGAGAGCAGGTGGTGGTGGGGCTGTTGGCAGAGACCCTCGCCCTTTGGTACTCTGATGCTCTTCACCTCACCTTCCTCTATTCATCACTCCTGCCTTCACCAGCCCTTGCTGCCTGTCCCCTGGCTGCACTGCTCAGCTACTGTAGGTGACTTCTGGTTGCCTTTGTGTCTTTATAAGCAAAGATCCAGTATAAGTCACCAAAACATTTCTCTCTGTAACCTATTCCTCCAATTTGTAAAAGGCATCTTTATTTTTTGAAAATTGCTTTTTGAGTTTGTCTCTTCTGCTCAGAATACCTCAGCCTGCCCGGAGAGGGTGGAAGGGTCTGTAGACCAGAGAGGTGTGAGGATGTGCTGGCTACCCCCTCCCCCACTCCCGGGAGTCTTGGGACACGCTGAACTCTTCACCTGTCTTCTTCTTCCCAGGCAGCAGTCCCTGAGCTGGCCCTGAGTGGGGCGACTGTCTTCAAAGAGACGTTGCAAAATCTTGTTCACAAATTGCCAAATCCCCAGAGGCATCACTTCTCCCAGCAACCCCATCTGCGGCTCAAATTCTTCTTGTGACAGAACACACGCTCTGAATTCAATTTCCTGTGGCTCAGACGCAAGTGCAGCATGACTCAGATACCATTAGGCGCGATCCAGGGAGCCTCTGGCCACAAGTGGCACTTGGTACAACGAGTTAGGGAGAACGTCTGGCTGAGATGAGCTATCAGGAAAGAATGCTAATGCTCGTAGAGCCACTGAGAAGCCCTCTTCAGAAAGTTAGACTGTTGAGCACAACCACTGAAGAATCCTGCAAGCACGGCCAGGAGGTCCTCATGTTTCCAAATGATTAGCACGCGTGTGGTTGTTTGTAATTTGAAGAGGGCTCAGCCTTGATCACCTCACAATATCAATATTAGGAATCTCCTTGGTCATCTTTTCTTGACCTCTATCTTGTCATACATTACTGAAAAGTCCTTTTTATAAAAAAAAATTATGTGTACATTTGTGTTTCATTCATATCTATATAATGGCATATAGATATAGATGATATAGATAGATGACCTATAGATAGATTAGATAGATAGAGAGATAACATAGAGATAGAGATAGAGAGAGATATAGAGATAGAGAGAGAGAGAGAGAGAGAGAGAGATAGACATAGACATAGACATATATTGTTTCACACATTCCTTCCTTCACATTGTATTTTATACTATGATCCGCATGCATTGTGTTTATTGACCTGTGCTCACTATCACTCCATCTATTCAGGTTCTTATTGAGTCTTATTAAAAAAATGATATTTGAGTGAAGTTTACAAAGCAAGGTACTTTTCCACTCAGTTATTCCCACAGTGTGGGTGCTCACGGTGTGGGTGCCTTCCTCCCTGTAATTCTTGTTTTCATTCCTCTTTCTATATCTCCCTGTGTCATGATGTCACAAGCTGGCTTCATGGTGTCCGCTTGGTGGTGCTTTTCCCCAACGGCCTCTAGTTGAATGGCACATCCTCTTCAGCAATCCTTACGGGCATCTTGTGATTAGAGCTGCAAGGAGCTTTAGAGGATCTTTGTCGTCTGGTCCCTTTTCTTACAGGTAAGAGAATAGAAGTCTGGATTAGGGAAACCAATTGATGCCGTTGAGCTGTGGTGTTGGAGAAATGTCCTGAGTATCACATGAATTGCCAAAAAAACAAACAGATGTGTCCTGGAGAAGGTGCAGCCAGTTTGCTCCTTGGAGGTAAAGATGACAGAACTTCCTCTCACATACTTTGGCCATGTTGCTAGGAGATGTTTTTCCTTGGAGGGGGAAAGGTGGAGGGTCAGTGAAAGAGAGAAAGATCCTCAACCAGATGAACTGACACGGGGATTGCAGCAGTGGGCTCAGAGATAGTGATGATGGCACAGGAGTTGTACTTGACTTGCTAGTACTTAATAACAACAGAAAAGCTGAATATTTTATTGCTTGCCAGGGGAATATTTGCCCAGAAGAAACCGTGAAAAGGAGAAAGAAAAGGGTTTGGGAAGAAGAGAGCTGGTGCATGGACTTCACAAGGTCCCTCCAAAACAGCAGGAATACCTGTTGGGAGTGGATTTTGTTGTGTTAATGAGGCAGTGCTAATGTTGTTGTTGTTGTTGTTATGTGCCAATCTCACTGTCTCTCACACTCCCATCCCGATTACCCCAGTCACTGAATCAATCCACCTCATAGAGGGCATTCCTCTCCTGCACTGTCCCTCCACCCTCCCAAGCATGATGTCCCTCTCCAAGGACCGGTCCCTCCTTACAACATGTCCAAAGTATGTCAGACGAAGCCTCAGAATCCTTGCCTCCGAGGAGCAGCCCCGTTAAACCCTCTCCAGGATGAACCTGTTTGTTTTCTTAGCAGTCCGTGGTACCCTCAATACTCTTCTCCAGCACCACAGCTCAAAGGCATCAATTCTCCTATCCTCCCTAGTCATTGTCCAACTCTCTGGTGCATAACAAGTGGTTGCAAATACCATGGCCTATATCAGACGCATCTTAGTCTCCAGAGAGACACCATTGCTCTTCAGTACTTTGGAGAGGTCCCTAACAGCAGACTTTCCCATCGCAATACGTCTTTTAATTTCCTGGCTGTTGGTGCTAAGAGTGTTGACTGTGGAGTCCAGCAAACTAAAGCTGTGTAAATCTCAATCTCTTCACCATCCATCCTGATGCTGCCAATTGGCCCAGTGGTGAGAATCTCTGCCTTCTTGATACTGAGCCTCAATCTATATTGATGGCTACAGTCCTTGACTCTCTGCAGCAAGTGCTTCAGGTCTTCTTCACTCTCAGCAAGCAGGGTTGTGTCATCTGCATAATGCAAATTATTGATAGAACTTCCACCAATCCTGACGCCACACTACTCATAGAGCCCAGCCTCCCGGATGATCTGTTCTGCATACAGGTTGAAAAGTGCTAATGCAGGGCATGTTATTCAGTGATTTCTTTGCAAAAAGAAGTAGAACTGAAAAAAGATAGGTGACAAAGATCACCTAGGACCCAAGTCCTCAGAGTCAGCAGAGAGAAGCAGCCTTTCCTTAGAGAAAGGGCCCTGAATTTGGGTTTCTTTCACAAACCCCGAGACAATGAATTTCTGTTCATTATAACCACTGTGCTATTTTCAGCTTCTTCATGTGTATGTGAAAACTGGACAGCAAACAAGGAAAGTGGACTTGTGGAGATGGCAAATAATATTGAAAACCCCGTGAACTGCCAGAAGAATGAGCAAGCACGTCTTGGATGACGCGTCATCAGAAGCAAGGATGATGAGAAACTCTGTCTCACGTACTTGGGGCGTGTGAGGCCAGTCTCAGGAGGGACTCACCCCTGAAGGAAGATTCCACATTTGGTATGGTAGAGGATTCTTGGGAAAACAGAAATCCCTTCAGTAAGACAGATCGACTAACACTGGACTGAAGTAAAGCAGGCGTGAGGATGGTGCAGTTCTGAGAGATGGCTGTGTTCTGTCCCATTGAAATCTAACAACAACGGCAACCACATTTGTGGTGTTTCTGTTAAAAAGAGCACTAGAAAACTAAAGATGGCATAGGATAGGGTGAGGCTCAGATTTCTTGTTCACAGGGCTGCTATTAGTCAGCTCAATGTCAGGTAACAACAACAGAAAACTAAGGCAGCCCCTGGAAACAGTAGCAACAGGTCAGTATTTCTGGCAGGGTCAAAGGGTGTGACAGGGATGCGAGTTCTTGAAATTAGCTCAGCCACTTAGAGACATGCGACCTTGGGAAATTTGGCCTTTTTGAACCCTCGTTTCTCCATCTAAAATGGAGACAAAAATTATCAGCCCCCCCAAAAGAATGCTGTGGATCAGATGAGACAACCATAGGATGCTTCCTTCGTGGTGGAAGGCACAGAGGACGCTCTCTGTTCCCGCTGTCTCTCCTCCCCCACTTTGCAAACGATGCATGTGACTGCCCAGCAGACGTTTGAATACTATGAACTTTCAGTGATGATGATCTTAAATCAAGAAAAGGGTCAACTCCACCTCAAACACAGGGTCATTGCAATGTGAGTCAGTTAGGCAGGAGGGCAATCAAGGACCTGAGTGAGGAAAGCTTTGCACAGTGTATGCCCAGTGATTCAATCCACCATGCCTGGGACATGGGCATTCTGGGGCTCTCTAGCTGTGTCCGCTCGGGAGGGTGGTGCAACCATGGGAGCAGAGGCCGTCTCGGGCTGGTATCTCCCAGCTCTCCTCTGACATGTCTCTTCGTTTGTGCACTGTGTAGTTATAGTGTGTTTCTGTAAGGACAGGTTGTAGTTTCATGCTCTCTGTCGAGCTGATTGTAATCCATAAAGACCCTCGCACAACAGAACAGAGCACTGCTCACTCACTGCTGTTGGGGCCCTTGGACGCAGCACCATGTGACTCCATCTCATTAAAGCAGCTCTTCTTTTCCTTGCATCCTCTACTTCTGCGGTGCTTGGTTAAATGAATACAGGCACCTTTGTGAATTCAGTGAGTCACTGCAGTAAGTGAACGAGCCCACAATGGGCAACCGAAAGACACAGGGGCCAGGCCTTCTAATTTATAATTTCTAACCCAGCTCAGTGGGTAAGAGGGCAAGTTTAGAGAAGGCTGAGTTTACAGTCGATCTGTTTGATTTGGACAAAGCCTGTCTGGCTAATTTTGGAAGAGCAGTTCTCTGAAGGATGGTGTTCTTTTAACTTGTAAGGTCTGACCTTTCTGGGTGGTAAAGTCAAAGAGAGAAACTGCTGTGTGTGTGGTTGGCAGTGGGGATAATAGAGATGTGGGAGGGTGGAAACACATCCTTTTCCTGGTGGGAACTGTATTCTGGAGTTCTTTATCTTGTAGTCAGCAGTAAAGGTGAGATGCCCCCTCCGTGCCCTTTCTTTATTAGTACAACAACGCTTACCATCGAAATAGCTGGCAGAGGAAGAAAACTTAGAGGGTCGAGTTCCAGGGTCACTGGCCGGTGTTGATGGTGGGCTTGGAGCTGAGAGGCAACACACTGAGAACTAGTCTAGTGTCTGAGGAACAGCAGGGAACGAAACAGACAGAGCATCCCACCAAGGGCTGGCATTCTCGCTCAGAAGACAGGCTGTATGCAAGGCATGAGTACACACAGCCCAGGTGATGAAGGCACTAGGAGAGAATGCTGCTGTTGTCAGGTGCCATCGTGTGGTCTGCAACTCATAGTAACACTATAGACAACAGCTCTGATCCCTGTCCATTCTTGAGCTAATATCATTGTCTCCAACACATCTTCTCTCGTTAGCTCAGATACTGTGTCGATCCATCTCACCCATGATCTTCCCGCTGTCCCTCCAAACATTCAAGTATGATGTCCTTCTCCAAAGACTAGTCTCTCCTTACAACTTACCCAAATAGAGAAGCGTATGTGTGGAGCTTCCACTTAGATCCCACAGGGGCCCTAACTCACAAAGACTGAACGAAGCAAGCAGGAGTAAGGGCCATGCCCAAAGGCCATGAGGTGGGAAAATTCCAGCAGGGGTTTCAGTGAAGGGCATGAGTGGGCACAGGAAGGATGGGCCCTAAGAGCAAACAGTGAATGCGTGTGCATACATGCGTCCAAACACATGCACAAGTGTGTGCTTTGGGGACTGTACATGAATGTGTGCACATCCACGTGGACATGTGTGCAGGGGCCTCAGCTCTATCCCTGTGCATGTCTGTAGCTGTATGCATGTAAATGTATGAATAAAGTGTGTGAGGGTGGGCATGAGTGTGTGTGTGTGCATGAATGTCTAGACCAGTATGTCTATTTGTGCACCCAAGTGCCTGTCTGTCCATGTATTACACAAGTGTTCAGGTCTTTCATTCATAGAGTCACTATGAGTCATCTATGACTTGACTCGATGACACTTAACAAAAACAACTACAGCAACAACATAGATAGAGCTCTGTTGACCTAGTGGGCAGAAAGTAATGCTACCAAGCCAAAGGCAAGTGATTTTAATCTTCAGCCCTCAGGCCTGGTTTTAATTGTTTTTGATCAAACATTCTTCTAAGTGGTAGAGCACTTGTCTGTGCATTGCTGTACAGCGGTAACTCGTGGTTGCTGTGATACTGAACACTGTGACCCTGATGTGTCAAATGTGATAATGGTTACCCATGGTGGACAGTGTTTGGTGGAGCTCCCTGATTAAAATAAGCTTGGAAGCAGGAGTGGCATCCACTTCCGAGATAGCTTACCTCCAGAAACCCTATGAAAGAAACGATGAAACCCTATGGAGAAACGATGAAAGTTATTCAAGTATTCAGGTCTTTCGTTTATAAGGTCACTATGAGTCGTCTAAGATTCAACGGCACTTAAGAACAACAACATATGTGTTTAAGTATGTGCAAGAGTGAACTAGAGTTGTGTGTGTGTGTGTGTGTGTGTGTGTGTGTGTGTATGTGTGTGTGTGTGAGAGAGAGAGAGAGAGAGAGAGAAAGAACGAGAGGTTTTAAAAATGCCTGCAGGCCATTATAACTACACTTCGTTTTCCTGAGCTAAGCAGGCCTGAGGAGGCCAGGAGGGACAGTGGTCACACCGGAACTGTACTGTAAAAGCTCTTTCCAGCTGTTGTGTGGAGAGCAGGTTGTAAGAGGGAAGGTGACGTGATGACACCTGAGAGAGATCCAGGGGGGAGATGACAGTGGCAGTTACTGCAGTAGAAGCAGGGGAGTTGGCAAGAGGCAGGCAGGTTCTGACACGTGTTGAAGCAGAGTAGACCCAATTCACAGGAGCTGAAAATGGAGATGGCAATGAATCCAGAACGTTCTAAACGAGGGCTTGTTAGAGTGAGCATAGCACTTAGTCTGTCCTGGTGCCCTTATTGGACCTGGCCTCGTGACCTTGGGGGTTCCAGTTGCACTATGCCATCTGCTTGGGCTCCGCCATCGCAAAGCAAGCTCTGTCACTGGGGGCCCACAATGCTTCCCAGATGTCAGTGCAGAAACAGCAAATTTTCTGTCCACTTTGCAAAAAGCTCTCCAACTCTCAGCAGATCTGCAGGCTCAGCAAAGGCTCAAGGGGTCAATCCTGTTCTCGTTTAGGAAACATTCAGTTACAGGTGTCTTTGCTGTTTGAGAGACTCCATCCATGGGCAGGGGATATGTGGAGATAAATCTCACTACAGGAGCGGGTCGTCGAAGTGAGCACTCCTACTGTGTGGTCTGGAAAAAGTAGAGGACAGAAATAACAAACAAGTGGGGAAAGAACCTGGCTAGGGAGTGTTGGTATCTGTCAGCCTCCATCAAGACATGCCTTCCTGCCTCAGAAGGTCTCCAGAGATTTGTTCTAAAGGTTGGCAGTTCAAACCCACCTAGCAGTGCTGGGGGGAAAACCTAAGAGACCGGATTCTGTAAAGATTAATGATGTCGGTGTCTTTTAGTTGATGTTTGACTCCTAGCAACAGAGAGAACCACTCCATGGGGCTTTCTGGGCTGTAACGTGTACAGACTCAAACTCACTGTTGCAGTCACAGTCAGTGTGTTTCCTCAATGGCCTTTCCCTCTTCGTCTGACCTGCGACCTTTACCAGCATAATATCTTCTTCCTGTGAATGATGCCTCCTGCCAACATGCTCAAAGTCTGTGAGATGAGATTTTAGTGTGTTTGCCTCTGAGGAGCACCTTGAGTGTACGTCCTCCAAGATGTTGTTGTTGTTGTGTGCTGTCGACTTGCAGGGACCCTACGCACAAGACTTCTCAACCCTGCTCTATCCTGAGCCGATATCACTGTCTCTGATTGCCCCAGCCAATCTTACTGGCCCCATTACCCCAGTTATCGTGTCAATCTATCTCATCTGGGGTCTTTCTCTCCTGCGTGATCCCACCACCCTTCGGAGCATGATGTTCTTCTCCAAGGACTAGTCACTCTTGACAACATGCGCAAAGTATGTGAAATGGAGCTTCAAAATCCTTGCCTCCAAGGAGCAAATTGGTTTCACTTGCTGCAGGATAGACTTGTTTATTCCCTTGGCAGTCCATGGCAATACTCTCCTACTGCACCACAGCTCAGAGGCATCGATTCTTCTCCTGTCATCCTTAGTTGTCCAGCTCTCTGAGGCAGAGCAAGCAATTGCAAAGACCATGGCCTGGATCAGGCCCATCTTAGTCTCTAGACTGACATCATTGCTCTTCAGCACTCTGGAGCGGTCTTTTGGCGGGCTCTGATATATGCCATACTCTTTTCCAACACCATTCAAAGGCATTCGTTATTCTTTGAACTTCCTTATTCATTGGCCATCATGTATGTAGATGGCAAGAGTGATAACACTCTGGCATATGTCAGGTGCCCCTTAGCCATCCGAGTAACAGAGTGCTTTTGAAAATGTTATTTTCCTTTGATAGTTATTTTAGTGGAATAGAGCAAACAGAGATCCATTCAATCACTCATCCACGTTGTTTTATGACATTGGGTTCCAACCCCAAATTGTCTTCCCATTATCTCCATGTAGTTCTTGTGTGCATGCATCCTTTTGCCCTCCCCTTTCCCGCTTATTAGCAAAGGGGTCGCCGGCAGCTGATTGGCCTTTAACGGTGACCCCTGTGGGAACTCTGTGGAGAGCAGCTGTACTCTGACACTCAGGGGTTTACCGTGAGTCAGAATTATGTCTCTTTGCTCCGTGTGAGCAAACACCCGTCAGTTCTCCTCTCTTGTAAGTTCAGCTTCTGAATCAACACATGAGGGCTTGAGACTATGATGTCATTCCAAGTGGAAATTGCTAACTCTGGAGGCTGCCCTGTCTAACAGGAAGCGTGATTCATTTCCGGTGTCCGGGGGGACGACGTGGAGAGGAATAGCGCCCATCCTCCTCAAACAAAACCTTCACCATTTTATCAGGAATGCTACCCAGTCTCAGAATCAGCTCTCTTATTAAAACATGAGTGCAAATTGCTTTATCCAAGCCAAATACGAACACCCTTCTAACATCTCCTCTGTTGAATTACCTGTGATTCTCTTCTCCAGAATTAGCACGGTTAACTGAAAATTTGCAGTACTTAAATCCACATTTTTTAAACTTTCTGTTGACGTTCAAGACCGCTAGAGTGTGTTCATTCCTGTTAAGAAGAAGTAAGGTGAGCTATTTTAACAGAAACGTAGTATCTCAAAATATCTATCACCTGAAAAAAAGGCAACTTGGCACCCCCCTTATTTCTGATGCATCTGGTAGCAATTTCAGCCTCTTCTTTGATCTTGACAGTTTCTTTTGCATGTATGACCCCAGGGTGTATTTTAATGACTACCATCATTTGCTCAGCTCTGGAACTTTTGGGTGGTGGCCAACCTAGTGTCCAGATGAAATGTGTCTACAATTTGCGAGGCCCGCTCCTGACTGTGTTGAATTACTCTGTGCTCAGCTGAGTCTAGGCAGGCTGGTTTGGAGAATATATTTATACTTCCTCTTCTTTTTTGTTTTACTGTGGTCTGAATTAAATTGAGGGAGTTTGGGTAACATAGTCTACAGTGTGTTGTGTTCTTTAGCAAAATGCTGTATGTCTCCTGCAGTTCAAATCCACCAAGGGCTCCAGCTGGACCCTGAAGTTAAGTTTCACAGCGTCAGAACCTGGCTAGAGGGTCACTATGCATTGGGACAGACTCAACAGGAGCGAGTCTGAGTTTGAACTTGAGGTGAAAAGTTTACAGAACAAATGAGTCTTCTGTCTAACACTTTATACACATGTGTGTGAGACATTGTTTGCAATCCCTTCAAAGTTACTACCTTCTTTCCAATTCTTCCTGAGTTTCTGTTTCTATTTGTCCTGCTTGCCCTATTCTGCCTCTTGAGCTTTGTTTTTTGAAAATTACTGGCCTTTAGCTCCCCTAGTGCCAGGCAGTTTGCTTCTCTCTGGTGTGACTTTGCATTCTGTCTTTTATTAGGTGAAAGATGTGTGCATTACGTTCTGGGTTTAAAGGGATCCCAGGAACTCAGTCTCGGCGGTTCCACCAATTGTTACTAAATCGTTAAGGTTGGTCTTCGTCATGATCCTGATGTTCCACGCCTCTCACTTTTCTACTGTGGTTCTATTCAGAGTGGCTGGTGGTGATAGTGCGTACTATCTTGTTCTTCTGGTCTCAGGGTTCTAGAAGTTGTGGTTCAAGGGGTCCCTTGCCAAGTGATTCCTGTAGTGTTTCCTTTCCTTTCCTTTTCTTTGCTTCAGCAAAGGACAGGTGAAGAAATGCAACTTAGACAGTTGCTTGCAAATTTGTAAGAACCTAGTCACTACTTAACCATCATAGGTTATGGTCTTTGTGGATCAATTGACCCAGATGTTGCCTTAGACTATGGTCCCAAGTCCCTATGTCCAGGGACTCATTTCCTCGAGGAGTTTAATTAGGGTGAGACGTTTTTAGAACTTTGTTTCTTGCGTTCTATCCAACAACCTTGGATATATTTGCAGCACATACAAATACACAGAATATCCTCAGTCTATGGTGATGGGTGTGTTCTCATTCATCTGCCCGCATTTGTTCAATGTGTGCATCTATAGCTACTCATCGAGAAGGGGGTGGAGGAATTAGGAAAGATCCAGCTGAGACCCGAAAAGACAGAATAATAGTGGGCATACGTCCGTGGTTACTAATTTTATAAACCAGAATGTATGGGAATGATCATATGAAGTACAATGTAAATGAAAGAATGTGTGAAACACTATGCAAGTGAAACAAAAAATATACGAATTTTGTATGCAGACCATCATAAAACAAAAACAAATTTAAAACAGAACCAAGACTAAACAACTGAAACATATTGTTTTAGAGTAAAACGAAACATTCCTGGAGGTTTTGATAGGCTGTAAATGACATTGAAGGAAATTTCCTATCTTTCTCCAAAAAAAAAACAAACAGCTATAGATTCAAACTTCCTGCCTCTGTGTTCACAGCACAACTCCCTGCTTGCTAAGCCACCAGAGTTGCCTATGACCCCTAGCTGACTGCGAGGCCACCAAGTACTTATTTTTACTACTGTTTCAGGACTTTGGATGGAATAGCAAGTTCTTCTGTTGTCTTTTACCCCTGTGATTGGCCCAGTGTCTCCCTTTGCCATTGGCCGTGTTGTGCTAACCTCCTTGTCATTGGATACTGCCTTTTTCTTCACTTACGTTGGCACATATCTACTCTCTAGGTTTTGCTATTAATCTGAGAGCTGGACAATTTATAAGGATGACAGAAGAATTGATGCTTTTGACCTCTGATATTGGAGAAGAGCACTGAATATCCCATGGACAGGCCAAAGAACAGATATGTCTTGGATAAGGTCCAGCTAGAGGGATTCCTTAGAGACAAGGATGTTGAAACTTTATCTCACACAGTTTAGGCATGTTGCTAGGAGATGCTATTCCCTGGAGAGGAATCTCATGCTTGGGAACACAGAGGAGGGGAAAAGGAGAGGCGATCCTCAAACTGATGGATTGTCAGGCTAGAGACAAAAGTGAGCCACGTGTCATCACGCCTGGAGGAAGACTCATCAACAACCTGCATTATGCAAATGACACAACCTCGGTTGCTGAAACTGAGGAGAACCTAGAGTGTTTGCTACAGCAGGTCAAAGACTACAATCTTCAATGTAGATTGAAGCTCAACATTAAGAATTCAAAGATTCTCACCACTGGGACAATTGGCAACACCATGATATTCAGAGAGGAGATTGATATTGTTAACAATTTCAACTTGCTTGGCTCCACAATCACCATTCTGAGCACCAGCAGTCAGGAAATCAAAAGACAAATTGTACTGAAAAATCTGCTGTCAGGGACCTCTCCAGAGTGCTTAAAAACAATGAAGGCAATCTAGACACTAAAGTGTGCCTGATCCAAGCCATGGTGTTCTCAATTACTTGCTATGCATTAGAGAGCTGGACAATGACTAAAGATAAGAATAAGAAGAGGAAGAGGAAGAGGAAGAAG
>NW_006400125.1:53999-66248 GCF_000299155.1 Elephantulus edwardii
AGAAGAAGAAGAAGAAGAAGAAGAAGAAGAAGAAGAAGAAGAAGAGGAGGAGGAGGAATAAGAATAAGAATGCTTTTGAGTTGTGAAAAGTACTGAATATGTCATGAACTGCTAAGAGAACAACAGATATGTCTTGGTGAGTGTGAAACTGAGCTCCTTCGAGGCAAAGATTTTGAGGCTCCATCTCACATACTTTGGGCACGTGGCCAGAAGAAACCAATTCTTGGAGAAGGGCATTATGCTTGGAAAGGCAGAGAAACAGCGCAGGAAAGGAAGACCTTAGATGAGATGGATTGACACACTAACTGGGGTAATGGAGGTAGGTGTGTTGGAGACAGTGAAATTGGTTCTGATAGGGCACGGATGGCTTAATGGCAAGAAACTGTGCTGCAATTCGGTGGGCACATGGTTCAAGGTCACCAGGGGCTCCACAAGAGAAAGGTGAGCAATCTCCTGGTGTGCAGTTAAGTATCTCTGAAAAGCAGACAGAGGGTCAGGTATGGGTCAGTTCTGACTCGATACACAACAACAGGTCAGGGTTTTGAACTGTTGCACATAATAGGGTTGATATGAATCACAGGCACATCGGCCAAACATAACAATGACATTCCAGGCCATGCTCTTCACAATTCCTTGCTATGCACCAGAGAGCTGGACAGTGACTAAGCATGACAGGAGAATTGATTCCTTTGAATTACGGTGCTGGAGAAGAGTATTGAACATACCGTGGCCTGCCGGGAGAACAAACAGGTCTGTCATGGAGAAGGTGAAAACAAATTGTTCTTTGCAGACAATGATTGCGAAACTCCAGCTGACATACTTTGAGTGTGTTGCCAGGAGGGACTAGTCCTTGCCGAAGAACATCATTTTTGGAAGGGTTGAGGGACAGTGCAGGAGAGGAAGACTCTAGGTGAAATGGATTGACACAGTAACTGGGATAATGGGGGTAGGTATATTGGACACAGTGAGATTGTCTCAGGATAGAGCAGGGTTCAGGGCTATTGTGCATAGATAGGGATGCAATGAGTCAAAGTCCACTAGACAGCACATGACAACAACAACAACAACAAAAGGCTCACATATATCAGAGATGAAGAGACTACCATAGATTCCGTGGTCTGTTTATGACGTTTGTGTCCTTTGTTCATTTTTGATTGGGTTCTCTTTTTGTTGTTGAGGTGTTGAAGTTTACCATAAATTTTAGAGAACTTTCCCCCAAGTCTGTAGATTCTCTTATCACTCTTCTAGAGAAGTCTTTGGTGTGCTTGGAAGGCCATTTGGCAAGAGGCCTGTCCACTCTCATGTGTGATGAAGCTTTCTCATGTGTGAAGAATCTAAATCACTGAAGCCAAAACTGCTATTAATTAGAGCTGATAAAAGATTAAAGAGCTCTTTAAACTCCTTGTTCTGGAAACTGAAGTTTTACATCCTGACATTCTGACACCATGATCACTAGTCTTACTAATACCTGGCAATGCTTGGTAATTACTGAGAACTTGCTTGCTGAGGCTCTGAACGAGACAGAGTCAACTGAAAGATCTTCTGGGATTTCATTTGTCACGGTGTGTGTTGTTGTTAGGTGCTGTCAAGTACCCTTCATAGCAACCTATGAACAACAGATCGAAACCCTAGCCTATCCTCAGAATATCTCACACTGAAGCCCATTGCTGCAACCACTGTATCAACTCACCTGGTCAAGGGTCTTCCTCTCCATGATCTTCCTCTCCCTCGTCATTCCTCTGCCTTTCCAAGCATGATGTTCTTCTCCAAGGAATAGCTTCTCCTGGCAACATACCCAAAATATGCAAAACAAAGGTTCGGCATCCTCGCCTCCAAGGAGCATTCTGACTGCACCTTCTTCAAGATAATATCCGTTTGTACCGTTGACAGTCCTTGGGATATTCAGACTCTTTTCCAATACCCCAGTTGGCAGGTATTAGGTTTTTTTCCTTCTATTTTACTTATTAATTGCCAAGCTCTCAGGAGCCTAACAAGTTATTGAAAGACGATGCTCTGAATCAGGCAGTCCTCAAACTAACATCAGTACTTCTCAGTAATTTGAAGAGGTCTCTGTCTGCAGACTTTCCCAGTGCGATGTTGTTCTGTTGTACATCTGAACCCTGTACTATCCTCACAATTTCTGACATACTCAAATCCACTGCAACAACCATCTGTCTGAAGGTCTTCCTCTCTTGTGCTGTCCGTCCGCTTTTACAAGTATGATGTCCCTTTACAAGGACCTCAGAAGACCTAATTTTTCTTCTGTCATTCTTATTCATGGTCCAGCACGCAGCATTAAAGGAAATAATTGAAAAGACCATGCTCTAAACTCTACCCATGTTGGTGCTCAGACTAAAATCATTGCTCCTCAGTAATTTGGAAAAGTCACTCACTACAGACTTTCTAAGCACAAAATATCTCCTAATCTTCTGACTGTGGTTCGAAGGGTGTTAATTGTTTATCCAAGTAAGATGAAGTCATTGACAGTTGCAGCCTTTTCTTCACCTCTCATGATGTCGCTTATCAGTCTAATGGTGAAAATATTCGTTTTCTTGACATTGAGTTACAATCTTCTACAGCAAGTACTTCAAGTTCTCTTCACTTTTAGGAAGCGAGGTTGCATCATCTGCATAACACAGGTTGTTGATGAGTCTTTCTCTCTTCCTGATTCCACATTCTTTGCCAGAGAGTCTAGCTTCTTGACTAACTGGCTCAGCATACAGATTAAACAGGTATGGAGAGACTATAAAACACTGATCCACAACTTCCCTAGTTTTAAACTATGCAGAGTTCCCTTACTCTGTTGACATTACATACTCTTGGTTTGGTATGGGTTTTGCATGAACAGAATTAAGTACTTCAGAATTCCCTTTCTTCTCAATGTTAACCATAGTTTGTTATGATCCACAAAGTCAAATGTCTTTGCATAATACATCTTCAAGGATATGAACATGTACGGCCAAGCACAATCAATAAGAGTGCATCTAAATTCCAAAATCAATCTCCATAATAGTCTATGTGTTTCCTACTGCCAAAGGGGCCCTTTAGAGTAGTGAGAGAAGATCTTCACCCTGAAACCCACAGCGTCCCTTTTCAGCAGGAAGTAGCTAAGAGAATACGCCATCCCCTTTTCCTTATGACTCAGGGTGAAGTCTCTCTCAGGGAGGAGTGATAGGGAATGGCAAAGGACACACCGACAAAGAAGATTAATCAGAACTGGCTTTGACAAGCACTGTGGCATTTGGACAAGAACAAACTGGGAGGAGGGTGGAGAGAATAGTGCAACAATGAATGAGTGGAAACCCAAAATCTCTGGAAATGTTTATGAAAATTAATAAAATATAATAAAAAAAGAAGAGGGATAAGATCAGAGAGAAAAAAAATGTCTTTGCATAGTGAATAAAGCATACTTATTCATCCTTCTGGTATTCTCGACTTGCAGTCAGAATCGCTCTGACATCAGCAATGATACCCCTGGTGTCATGGCCTTGTATAAATTCTGCTTACCTTCTGATAGTTCTTTGTCTATGCATGAGATATTAATATTATTATATGTATATTAAATTAAAACTTCCACATTCTGTTGGATCATCTTTCTTGGGAATGGGGACAAATATTAATCTCTTCCAATCAGTTGGCTAACAGCTGTTTCTCAAATTTCCTGACAGACTAGTGAGCATGTATAAGACTTCATTTTTTAGTTGAAAGAAGTCAATTGGTATCCCATCAATTCCTGAGGCCTTATTGTTCTGCCAATGTCATTAGTGCAATTTCAACTTCTTTCTTCATTACCATTGGCTCTTTTTCATATAGCACTTTCTCAAATTTTTATTGTCAGTCAATTAATTTTTGGTTAACTGACTCTATATATTCCTTTCATCTTCCTTAGATGCTTCCTGGATCATTCAAGATTTTTCCCATAGCATCTTTCAATATTGCAATTCAAAACTTGAATTTGTTTTACAGTTCTTTCAGCTTGAGAAATGCAGAGTGAGTTGTTACCTTTTAATTCTCAAATTCCAGCTCTCTGCACCGTCCATTATCATGTTTTACTGTCTTCTTGAGCTGCCTCTGAAATCTTCTGTTCAGCTTTTTTACTTTGGCAAATTTCCCCTTCGTTGTGACTTCTCAACACTCTAGTACAACTTTAGGTCTCTTCTGAAACCCACTTTGGTTTTTTCTCTCCTCTCCGTCTTCGTAATCATCTTTTGAAGCAAAGCCGAATCCCACTAGGCCACCAGAGCTCCCTTCCAACATAAGTTACCATGTAATTGTCTGATTCAAAATGCCCAATGTCAGTCCATCTCATCTCACAAGTGCCTAGAATGTCACTGTCCATGCCTTTCAGTTCTTATTTCACAACCTCTAGTTTTCTGACACTCAGACTTCATACATTCCATGTTCCAACTATTAAAAGACCTTTGCAGATGTTTATCCTTATTTTTATTGACTTGGAATCTGGGCTCTACCTAGAATACTAAAACTATTTATGTTGCTCTACTATTTTTAGAGTTTTCAAGAAGTTGATGGATAATCCTGCTTTCTAATTTATTTTTTTCCGGGAGCTCTACTAAAACCTGTCTACTATGGACAACCCTTTTGCATTTGACATGTTGGTGACATAACTTTCAGCATCATAGCAACTCAAAAAATACCTCTGTATAGCAAACTGATAGACAAGTACTGCTGGACTCATTAACAAGTACTGCTGGACTCATTAAAACAATTGATTGTCCAATACAACAAAGGACAGATCAGCATTTTATCTCTAATAGCAAATCAGGTGTACAAATATTATATGTTACCAAATCCAGCTGAAGACTTCACAGACATGGTAGAATTTGCTCCTGAGGGAGTATTAAATGGTTCTGTCTAAAATCATAGCTGGCACAATGAAGTAATGTCCCAGATGTGAGTACTAAAGTCAAAGCAAAGTCTCTGCTGAGTCTTTGCTAATCAGCTTAGTGATTAAAAACAAAAAACAAAAAACAAAACAAAACAACATCAAAAAGGCCCAACTTCCAGGTCAAAGCTGCTTTAAAGTAAGAGGTCTCAATCACCAAATGGGCTTAGTGATCAAAAAGTTCCACCTTCTGGGTTGATTCCAGTACAACATGTCTTCTAATCTCCAAACTGCTGGTACCAAATGTGTTGATTATAGATCCAAGTAAGATAAAGTTGTTGACAATTTCAATTTTTTTCTCCACTTATCATGATGTCATATCATATATCAGTCCATTGGTGAGCATTCCTTTTCTTTAACATTGAGACGCAATATGCATTGAAGCCTGCATTGTTTTCCACAGTGAGTATTTCAAGTGCTCCTCACTTTCAGTAACCTAGGCTGTATATCATCTGCATACCAAATATTACTGATGATTCTTCCTCCAATCCTGATGCCACATTCTTCTTTACAGGGTCAGACTCCTGAAGAAGTTGCTCACCATACAGACAGAATAGGTATAGAGTAAGGATACAAACCTAACACATGTTTTTCTTCATTTTAGATCATGTAATGATGTAATAATGTTCTCTTGTTTTATTCACACAACAGCTTTTTGGCCTAGGAAAAGTTTTCACGTGGATAGAATAAATATCTGGGATTTCCATTCTTCTCAATGTTAACCATAACTTGTTATGATTTACAATTGTCTTTTCATAGTCAATAAAGATTAAACACCTATTTGTTAGGTGGTGGCGTCTTCTTTCAGTTGGTTTCATATGAACATGACCGTTTCTGCATAATCACTGTTCAGAAAGTTTTGTGGAAATTTCCCCTAAGTTTTCTTTCTCCTTAGGAATAAGCAGTCGAAATTAGCACTAAGTATAGTGTACAGTTCTCAGGTGCTTTCATTATCAAGCCCAGTCTGCACTTTTTTTGGCTTTTAATCCCCTGCCTTCCATATAATTGGTTTCATTTCTTTTTTTAGTTATTATTATAATGTCACCTTGAAAAATTCTTAGCTAAAGATGGTTCGATTTCTTTTTTGAAGACCTATTTTTTACATTCAAGTGATTTCATAAAAATGTTCATGAGACTTGAGAAAAATATTAATGAATACAAACCATGTTTAACTGAGTGACTTGATAGCTAAGACTGTATATTTAGCCCTTGCATTTGTTATGTTTCCTTAAAGACAAAATGAACCATGTCATTGGTTGACCCATTCCAAATTTGTTAATATTTGTGGTGGCTGATATAAGAATATTAGCAGTTGGGCTGGTAACTGGAAGGTTGACAGTTTCAAATCTGCCAGATACTCTGAAGGAGTGTGATGGGCAGTCTTTTTGTGAAAAGATTTGCAGCCTCTCAAATCTCATGTAGGGTTACTGTGAGTTGGAGTAGACTTAGTGGCAATGGGTTTGACTTGACTTAATGAGGACTCTTGGTCAAAGGCAGTGAGTGGCTATGTTGTTAGGTGTTATCAAGTCAACTATGACTCAAAGCTACCCTATGAACAACAGATCTAAACTTCACTCTATCCTGCCCCATCGTCTCAAACTCTGTTATGCTTGAGCCTAGTGTTACAGTCACAACGTCAATCCATCTGGTTGGGGGTCTTACTATCTTTCTCTGACCCTCCACTTTTCCCATCATAATGTTCTTTTCTAATGACTAGCCCTTCCTGAAAACATGCCCAATGTTTGTGAGACAGAGTTTCATTTTCCTTGTCTCTTAGAAGCACCCTTGTTGCCCTTCCTCCAAAACAGATTTCTCTGCTCTTTAGAGGTCTACGAGATATTCAGCACTGATGGGGACATTGCCTCCCCACAAAAAGGTAAAACAACCAACCAACCAACATCAATGAACCAGCTAACAACTGCAAACAAACGAACAATAGCGGCCAAAGACTCAACCAAAACTTATGGTGACCCTGCATGTCATCTGCTCCATAGACTTTTCTTGGGCTTTGCTGAGCCAAATGGTTAAACCTCAACCACTGGCTGAAATGTTGGAAGTTTGAACTACACAGTTTCACCTTGAAGATGTATTTATCGACTTGCTTTTAAAAGGTCAGAGTAATGAAAAACGCTGTGAGACAGTTCTCTGCACATGTAGAGTCACCTTGAGTCGGGGCTTCAGAGGCTAACAACCATAATACTTGTGAGTATAAGGGAAGGACAGTGTATCTGGGTGTGTTTTGGTGTGTGTTTCTGTAGAGTGCATGCCTCTGTCTCTATCTCTCTCACTCTCATTGCCTTCAAGTTGTAACTGGCTCATAGTTGACTTTTCAGGGAATTTTCACAGGCTGTGAATCTCACAGGAGGAAATCGTCCACCTTCTCTCACAGAAACATCAGTGTATTCACACTGCTCTCATTTGGATCGGATTGGAGGCACAAGTTAATATCCATTAGGCCACAAGAGGGTTCCCTTTGTGGTGTATAAGTGTGTTTCTACAGAGTTCATTCATTGCAAATACCTTTCATAAGAAATATAAATGGTGACTGTACACATGTACTTCACTTGATGATACACTCAAGAATCAGACAACATCGTGGAAAGAATCTCTGGAGAAGATCAATATCCGCTGTGAAAACTAGGCCAGGTGGTACATCAAGCTAAAGAAAATGAAAATAAATTCACAAGAACCAAAATTTGACCTTGAGTCTATCCACCTGTTTTTAAAAACAATCTCAAGAACAGATTTAAGGCCTTGAACACTAAAGAATGAAGACCAGATGGGCTTTGGGAGAATATCAAGAATATCATTCATGAAGAAAGCAGAGTCACTGCAAAGATAGAAGAAAAAGAAAGACCAAGATGGATGTCAGAAGAGACTCTGAATAGTTCACTAGATGCTGAGAATCCAAAGCAAAGTGAAGGAAGCAGGAAGTTAAAGAGCTAAACAGAAGACCTCAAAGGACAGCTCAGGAAGAAAAAGCAAAATATTATCATGAAATGTGCAAAGAGCTGGAGTCAGAAAACCAAAAGGACTGAACTTGCTTAATATTTTTTTATTTTATTTTTCATTTATGTTTTAAATTATTATTTTCATGTATGTTTACAGAAAAGTTGGATTTCATTCATTCATTGCTGCATCAGCATTTCTTAAGCTGTATTTGTTCTTAACTAAAGAATACCAGCCTCAAATTGTAATACTTAAGGAAGCTACGGTGACTATTGAATGATCTGTGAAGAATTAAAGAAGATACAAGGAGTACACAGAGTCACCGTACCAAAAAGAATTGGCTAATACAGAAGAATTTCGTGAAACAGCCTATAATCAAGAGTCAATGGTGATGAAGGAGGAAGTTCAGGCTGCTCTGAAGGAACTGACAAAAAAAATAAAACAAACAAACAAAAATAAAAACCAAACCCAAGGCCTCAGGAATTGATGGAATACTAACTAACATATTTCAACAAACAGATGCTGTCCGTCCTGGATGTGCTCACCAAGCTGTGCCAAAAAATCTGGAGGACAATTACCTGACCAATGGACTAGAAGAGATCTATATTTTTTTTCTCATCCTAAAAATAAAGAGGGTGGAAATTAGCAAACAATATCACTAATATTATACACAATCAAATCCTGCTGAAGATGATACAAAAATGACTGGAATTACCATTGATAAGGAACTACCAGAAACATAGGCAGAATATTAAAAAGTCCAGGGGACCAGAGACATTATCATCAAAGCCAGATGGATCTTGACTAAAAGCAAATAGTACCAGAGGAGTATCTATCTCTGTTTCATTGACAATTCAAAGACATTTGAAAATCAATTTTCTTGGCATCAGAAGTAGAAAAAAAATCAAGATTAATTGCTCTAGGAAAAACTGTTTTAAAGGACTTCTCCAAAGTGCTAAGGAGCAACAATGTCACCCTGGAGACTAAGATGCACTTGATTCAGGTCTTTGCCATTACTTTTTATGCATCAGAGAGCTGGGAAATTACCAGGGTTGACAGAAGAATTGATGCCTTTGAGTTGTGGTGCTGGGGGAACGTCTAGATCATACCATGGACTGCCAAGGGAACAAACAGGCTTTGCCTAGAGAGATTGAAACCAAGCTGCTTCTTGGAGACAAGAATTTTGATGCTCTGTCTCACATGCTTTGGGCACATGGCCAGGAGGAACTAGTCTCTGGAGAAAAGCATCATGCTTGTAAGTGTAGAGAGAGAGTGCAGGAGCAAATGGTGGATTCAAACCACCCACCTTTGGGTGGAAAGTGCAATCCACTAGAGTCACACTCTCTCTCTCACGGTCAAGTTGGAAACTAACTCATAGCTGACTTTAGAACAGGAGCCGCTGGTGGATTTGAACTTCGTGCTTTGGGCTGGCAGAGCACCTCCTTGGACACTAGGCCAGCACAGTTCTCTAACGACGCTACCGAGCAGGATAGGGCTGCCTTGCAGGGTGTCTAAGGTTAGGAATCTTTAGATTGCCTTCTCTTTCTAACTGGAATGGCTGTGGGTCCCGTGGTGGGCCTCTCGGTTAATAGTGAGATGCTTTAACTGCTCGGCCACCTGGGCTCTTTAAGATGATCAAATAAAGAAATGAGAACAATTATGCTAAGACAGCAACAGGAAAGCCAAGTTTAACACTGAAAATGAGATCCCTTTTCTCTATCTGAGTCACCCAACTTGAGTCGTTTCAAACACCATGTGTTGTTGTTGTTAAGTGCCGTCGAGTCGCAGGAGACTCATAGCGGCCCTATGAAGGAGAGTCCTCGACGCTTGGGTGCCTTTCAGCCTCTCTCCAGGTTCATGAATGTCGCTCCTTCCAATTCAAACACCATACAGGCTAGAAATACAGCTTTGATTTTAACCATTGTGTCACTGAAAATTATGGAATTGTCAATAAACATTCCTGAATGCAAATACAAATGAAACTACTGTGTTATGCCAGGTCACCACGAGTCAGCACTGATGCGTTAGTAACGCGTGTTTTGGGTTTTTTGTTTGTTTGTTTTTTTTATCAAGGTGATCCTTAAAGCACCTCTTGAACTGGTAACTTCAGGTAAAGAAACTGAACTCCCTCAAGTAGCAAGTTTATGAGTAGGGAGTGGAGCCCAGTAAAGTCCAACCTCAGCCTCTGTGGGCCTCTCACAGCACTCATACTCTGAGCAGCAGCAGGAGTCATGTCCCAGGACACGTGTCCCCCAGACTGGGTTTGTTCATCGTGCACAGGTGTTCTTGGCTATGACATACTTGGGTAACTGATCATTCTAGACTCAGGACAAGGATGGCAGATGAGAGAGTGTTTCTGGCATGAAGTTAAACAGAGAGAATCAACTTTGCTGAAAGGAGAATAGGAAGGCCTAGAAAAAAAAATCCATTTGTGTTGGAAGTGCTAAATCTCCTAAAGTATAGAGAGAATCTTATTTTTGTCCTTAGTAACGTGAAAGAGATACTGGTTTCATGAATCTTAATTTTAAATGTTATGAAACTAAAGAGATGACTTAAAGAAATGTGGAGCTAAATTCAGATGATAAAGCAAGATTAACATTGTGGTTATCATTCACTAATAATCCTGGGCATTTGGGGTTTCTTCCTGCAGTGCACAAAAACAAGGACATTTTGACTGTAATGACTCTATGTACTATAGAAATATGAGTCTAGAAACTAGGAAAATGATTTCTGAATATGTAAACATGTTGCCGTTTTTGTTGTATATGATGTCAAGTCGACTTTGACCTATAGCAACATCCTGAACAATAGCTCTCAACTTGGCCTTCTCCTTAGCCAAGTTTGCACCTTCCAACATACTTGACCTCATTATCACAGCCACTGTATCAATCCATCTCATCCAAGGGTTTTTTCTCTTACACAGACCCTCTAACCTTCCATGCACGATGCCCTTCTCTACGGACTGGTCTATCCTGACTACACACCCAAAGTGCATAAGACAGAATTTCAAAATCCTTGCCTCCCAAGGAACAACCTGATTTCATCCTTTCTAAGACAGACCTATGTTCTCTCTTGACAGTTCATAATGTATTCAATATTCTTCTCCAGCACAAAAATATTGAAAAATATTCTTCTGTTATCCTTAACCACGTAATCACTGCCCAGCTCTCAGATGAAGAGTAAGCTATTGAAAAGATCATAGATCAAATCAGCCACATAATAGTTTTTAGATTGACATGATTGCTCTTTAACACTCTGGAGGTGTCTTTAATAGCAGATTTTCCCGATGCATCTATCATTTAATCTCCAGACTGCTGTTGCCAAGGGGGTTGATTGTGGATCCAAGTAAGATGGAATTTTAGAGAACACATTTAGACAAGCAGATATAGGAACTGAGGCTGAGCCCTCAAGTATGGAAACACATAGGTAAAGGAAAAATTGTAAGCAGACACTAGTTATTAGAACAAGGAATGTGAGAACCATGAATGAAGGAAAATTGCATACTAAGAAATAAATGGAATGCATAAATATTGACATAGTAGGCATTGGCAAAATGAGATGGACTGGCATGGGGCATGCTGGAGATTAAAAAGTGAAGAACAATGGTGTCACTTTCATAGTTAAAAAAAGTACTTTTTAGACCCATCTAGAAATAGAATGTTGTGAGTGACAGGGTAATACCCATACATGTACAAGGAAGTCCCGTGAGTACCGCTATCATTTAAATATATGCACCAACAACCAGAGACAAAGAGGAGGAAATAGAAGATTTCTACCAGCTTTTGTAGTCAAAGATCCATTGAACATCAATCAAGATGCATTAATAATGATTGGTGACTGGAATACAAAAGTTGGAAATAGAGAAAAAGGATTAGTAGTTGGAAAACATGGACTTGGTGACAGAAATTAAGCTGGAGATTGAATGATAGGATTTTACACAGCCAACAGTTTATTCATTGCAAACACATTTTATAAGAAACACAAATGCAGGCTGTACACATGGCTTTCACCTGATGGTATACATAAGAATCCGATTGATTATTTCTGTAGAAAGAATCACTTGAGAAGCTCAATAACAGCTCTGAAAACTAGGCCAGGTTCTAGTTCAACTATTCCTGCAAGTTCAAGCTGATGCTAAGAAAAATTAAATCAAATCCATGGGAAGAAAAATTTGACCTGGAGTCTATCCCACCTGAATTTCAACACTATCTTAGTAACAGATTTGAGGCCTTGAACACTAATGAGAGAAGACCAGATGAGTTGTGGGAGGATATCAAGAATATAATCCAGGAAGAATTAAAAATGTGATTACAAAGACAGAGGTTGACTGCACTGAAGCCGATGAGGGAGAGAATAGTTAAAAAGAATAAATTTTAAGGCATTATGATTATCATAAG
>NW_006400125.1:66348-67626 GCF_000299155.1 Elephantulus edwardii
GGGGGTGGATGGGGAGAAAAGTGCAACAATGAATGAATGGAATTCCAAAATCTCTGTAGATGTTCATTGAAATGAACAATAATAATTAAAAAAAAAACCACAACAACACAAAGACAGAGGTTGAAAAAAAGACCAAGATCAATGTCAGATTAGACTCTGAAAGGAAGAAATCAAGATATTAAGGAACTGAACAGAAGATTTCAAAGGAAATGTGCAAAGAACTGGAGTCAAGAATTCAAAGGGGCCAAACACACTCAGCATTTTTTTTTACACTCAGCATTTTAGAAGCTGAAAGAACTAGAGAACGAATTCAAGTCTTGAGTTGCAATTCTTTATTTATTTTTTTTTAGAGTGCTTGTCTTACAACCACTTTATTTTTTTTATCTTTTTTTAATATTTTAATGAACATTTACAGAGAATTTGGATTTCCATTCATTCATTGCTGCAATTCTTAAGGATGCTTTGAGAAGAATAGTAAATGATCCAGGAGGCATTAAAAGAAGATAGAAAGAGTATATAGAAAGAGATACACTGTACCAAAGGAACTTGCGAACACAGAAGAATTTCATGAAACAACATACGAACTACAGCCTGTGGTGGTGAAGGAGGAAGTTTAAGATGTTCTGAAAGAATTGGCAAAAGAGAAGGCCATAGAAATAGACCTGTTTCCGCAAATAGACGCTGCCCTGAATGGGCTTACTAAGTTGTGCCAAGAAATCTGGAGGACAACCGCCTGGCCAACTGACTGGAAGAGATCGATATTTGTTCCCATTCCAAAGAAAGGTGACCTGACAGAGTGCAGAAATTACTGAACAATATCATCGATATCACGTGTAGGCAAAATTTTGCTGAAAATGATCCAAAAATGACTGGAACAGCACATCACCAGAGAAATGCCAGAAGTAAAGGCTGGGTTTAGAAGAGATTGTGGTACCAGAGATATTATGGCTAATGTTAAATGGATCTTGGCTGAAAGCAGGGAGTATCAGAGGAATGTCTATCTGTGTTTCATTGACTATGCAAAGGCATTCGGTTGTGCGCATCACAACAAACTGTGGCTAACTCTGAGAAGAATGGGAATCCCAGAACACTTGTTTATACTAATGCAAAATCTATCTTTGGACCAGGAGGAAGTCATCAGAACAGAACAAGGAAACACTGCATGATTTGAAACTGGGAAGAGTTTATGCCAGGGATGTGTCCTATCTCCATACCTTTTCTTTTTTTTTCTATATTTTATTAATTTTCATAAACATTTACAGAGATTTTGGGTTTCCA
>NW_006400125.1:67936-91457 GCF_000299155.1 Elephantulus edwardii
ATTTAGATGCACTCTTATTGATTGTGCTTGGCCGTACATGCCTTTTCAATCTATACGCAGAACAGATTATCCTGGAGACTAGGCTCTACGAGGAGAAATGTGACATTAGAATTGGAGGAAGATTCATCAACAGATGACACAACCCTGCTTGCTGAAACTGAGGAAGACTTTAAGCACTTGATGCAGAAAATCAAAGATGGCAGCTTTCAATATGGATTGAAGTTCAACATTAAGGAAACAAAGATTCTCACCACTGGGATGACTGGAAGTACCATCATGATACATGGTGAAGAGACTGAGATTGTTAACAGATTCAGTTTGCTTGGCTCCCAACCAACACTCTTGGTACCAGCAGCCAGGAAATTAAAAGAGTGAATTGTCAAGTCTGCTGTCAGAGCCCTCTCCAAAATACTGATGAACAACAATGTCAGTCTGGAGACAAAGGTGTTCCTGACCCAGGCCATGGTCTTTGCAATCACTTGTTATGCATCAGAGAGCTGGACAATGACTAAGGATGATAGAAGGATAATTGATGCCTTTGAGCTGTGATGCTGGAGAATAATATTAAATATACCATGGACATCTAGGAGAACAAGCTAGTACATCCTAGAAAGGGTGAGACCAGGATGTTTCTTGCAGACAAGGATTCTGAGGCTCCCTCTGACATACTTTGGACATGTTGCAAGGAGGGACTAGTCCTTGGAGAGGGACATCATGCTTGGGAGGGCGGAGGGACAGTGCAGGAGAGGAAGACCCTCAAAAAGATGGGTTGATTCAGTCACTGGGGTAATGGGGATAGATGTGTCAGAGACAATAAGATTGGCACAGAATAGAGCAGGATTTAGGTCTGTGTACATAGGGTCTTTTTGAGTAGCAGGTGACTTGAAGACACATAATAACAACGACGACATCATGATGCTGCCTTTTGTTTCAGTGGTGAGAATTATTTTTGTTTGTTTTGATTGTAAGATGCAATCCATTTCAAAAGCTGCAGTCCTTGATCTTCTGCAGCAAATGCCTCAAGTCCTCCTCAAGCAAAACTGTGTCATCTTATAATGCAGATTATTGATGAGTATTCTATCAATCCTGATGCCACATTCTTCTTCATACAGTCCAGCTTCTCAAATTACTTGTTCAGCACACAGATTAAAAAGATATGGGGGCAGGGTACATCTTTGACACACTCCTTGATTTTGAGTCACGCAGAGTTCCTTTGCTCTGTACAGAGAAAAAAAAATACTTTGTAGGTTAGTTAAAAATGGTCCAAGAGGCCTACATTTATTCATATTTAAGGAAATTAGTTAGTTCACAAAAGAGAATATTCTCCTTTTAGTCCAGTATTATAACAGACCTTGGAGGTTTAAAAAGAATTTTTTTTGTCTGAATTCTGTATGCTGTGTATTTGTTCTTTCTTCCCTTCACAGGATTCAGCCTTCCAGCCTTTGGGGAACGCTGCAAGGTGAGTTCAGGACGCTGAATATTTCTTCTTCCCCACTTCCTTCCCTTGCCGCTGGTGAGGATGCGGTTAGGAGAAGGGCACCACAAACGCTTCTGGCCAGCCTTCTCGGCACATGCACTCAGAGCAGAGCACAGGGCACTGCAGAGCCTCTCTACGGCACTCAGCGTGCATAGCAACGTGAGGAGCATTGCTTCTGTCTTCTCTGCATTCTTTGTCCTCATTGCTGTGGCCTGGTTTGGAAAAGAAACCAAGCAAGGCATGCAGAGTTCCTTTTAACTTGTCCCTGTGCCGACTCAAACGTTACCAAGTATGGAGCAGGATGGTGAGGTGGTTTTTCTGGACCAGTGTGTTTTGGAGTCAGAGATAGCAGCTTAATGGTAAGGAGTTGTGCTGCAAACCCAAAGGAGCATGGTTTGAATCCACAAGCTGCTCTGAGAAAGAAAGAGGGAGAATTTCCTCCTGTGTAAAATACAGCCTCTGTATAACCGCTGGAGGGTCAGTTACGAATCAGTTTTTGATCAACAACCCACAACAGCAACAGCACACGTGCAAATCATTTCATGCTCCAGAGCTGGGAAGGCTTCACGTCCGTCTCTGTCGTTGAGACTCAGCACCTTCTACAGTCCTTCAAGGGGCCTCCTTCCTAGATTCCGCGTCTACCAGGAGCGTAAAGGCCGTACAGGGGAGCATGCGATAGAGTAGGAGTAGGGGGAAAATTTGACACAGAACAGAGAATAGATGTCAAACATTTGAGACTACCAGGTGTTCAGAGACAATGAAAGATTCTCCCTTAGAGTCTTCAGAGAGGAAATGGCCTTACTGACCTCTTGAATTCTGACTTCTGACCTCTAGAATTCTGAGAAAATATACTTTTGTTGTTTTAACCGATGCATTTGAGTAGAATGGCACTTTCTCATGACATCCTCAAAAGGTATACTCAACTAACTAGAGAAGGTTTTGTTGTTTGCCATGGAAACTTCACCTGCAATAATGGTATTGTATTTTTAAAATTTTTACAAACACAGAGCTGTAGGAGTCAGCTACCTGGCCTGGAGGTCTGGAGAGGGTGTGATGTGGTACCACTTGGTAAAACCCAAGCTCTTTTTCCTCACTATTCCCACGAGCTAGTGGTCTAACCTCAGGCTCTGGCTGTAATAGCAGTTCACATACCAAGCATGAGAAAAGACATTTTCTTTGTTAGCAGTAGAGAACCTATTTTGCCTGACAGCCATGTTAAGAAATATGCACCTTAATAATTTGGGGCATAAAATGTGTTGCTAAGGTTTATGTCTCCTTGTATTTGCTGACCCAACTTGGTTTCTAATCCCTGACCACATCCTGTACCTGGTCTGGGGCCTGGACACCCATGAGAAGTCAGAAACAATAACAACTCCCAAACATGAAGAAATCTCAACTGCTAACTTCAATGAACTTTGTGTAACCTCCATGTACAATCTCTGTATATAAAATCAATCTTTGTATCCCCTTGGGTTTGGAAAGGTTTGGGCAATAACTAATGCTCTTGAACCTTGTGTAGTGAAAGGTTTGTAAATTTCCAATATTGGCTGAGTGTTTAAATCTCATATTTTCTGCCATAACATGGCCACCTCTGATGTCTTGTCACTTGGTCTCATCAATTAACTATAGGTTATGTTGTTGCTGTTGATGGTGGTCGAGTCGAGCAGTCTCATAACGACTCTATGAACAAAAGACCTAATGGCCTTCCATAACTATCGTCATTTCTCCAAGTTCATAGAGTTTCCAGAGGCATGTGCTTTAGGAAGTGGATGCCGCTCCTGCTTCCAAACCTGTTTTAACACTGGGAGCTCTACCTAACACCATCCACTTTGGGAAACGATTCTGGTATTTGACACCTCAGTTGCACAAGGTTCAGCATCACTAACCCTGGTACTTACAAATCTAACTCAGTTTGGAAATAAGACTTTCTTATAGTAATAAGAGTGGTGGACCTAGTGGGTAAGTAGTTGCACTACTAACCCAAAGGCAGGTGGTTTGAGTCCCCCAGCTGCTCTAAAGGAGAAAGGTGGGTCATCTCCTCTCCTGTGATTTACAGTCTCTGAAAAACACACTGAAGGGTCAGCTATAAGTTAATATCAAATGGACATCAATGAGGTGAATTGTTGAGCATGTTAATAAGGTAATACCAAAATAGTTGTTAATTATTGCATACCGTTGAGTCAGAAACAACTCATAGCGGATCCTCCGGTGGGTTTTCAGAGGCAGTTAATTGCACAGGAGATTACCTGTGGGGCAGCTGGCAGATTTGAACTGCATGCCTTTGGGTTTCCAGTGCAGTTCCTTACCTCCAGGCCGCCAGAGGCTGTAAAGCCAGTTGTTTCTAAGTAGAATTCTATATATGAACCCTGGTGGCACAATGGCTAAGCATTCTGCTGGTAACAAAAAAGTATGCAACTCAAATACACCTGTGGTTCCTTGGAAAAATTACTTGATAGCCTGCATAGATTGTTATTGATGTTGTTGCTGTTAGGTGTTGTCGAGCTTATTTTTAGTGACACTATGAACAGTAGAGCGGCACCCTGCCCTGTTGTGTTCTATACTCATCATCTTTGATATACTTCAGCCCTGTTACAGTTGATGTGTCAATTCATCTTGTTGAGAGTCTTTCTTTTTCTCTGACCTACTACATTACCAAGCACGGTGTCCTTTTCCAAGGACTGATCTCTCCTGATAACATGTCCAAAGGATGTAAGACAAAGGCTCACCATCCTTTCCTCTGAGGAACACCCTGGTTACACTTTCTCCAAGATATATTTGTTTCTTTGACAGTCCGTGGGACATTTAGTACTCTTCTCCAACATCACAACTCAAAGGCATCAATTCTTCTCATTATTAGATGCCCTCATGTCTGTTCTAATTCACAGAATTAGAATTCTAATGCAACAGAATGAACTGTAGTCCAGTCTTGCATCAACTTCAAAATCATTGTTATGGTTTTGTCTATGGTTGAGGGCACTGACCCTCTACTTCCCCAAGTATTACAACCTTCTCCAGGAACTAGTTCCTTCTGATAACCTATTAAAGGTGCATGAGACTGGCTGTTGCCATCCTTGGTTCTAAGGAGTGTTCTTTCGGTGGACTTACAACAAATTCTTTTCCAGTCAGTTGACCAAATTACTTGGCATAGACAAGTGAGTGCTTCTACGGCTGCATCTATCTAGTCTTGGAAACTATGAGTAGATTACATTCTATCTGATAGAGTTCTTACAACTAGAATCTATTTGACACTAGACAAAGAGACACATTGGAGGAAGTCAGGTGTCATATGCATGCATGTATTTATAAAGTGACATCAAAGTTGGTCATTAGATACCAGAAACTAGGAGAGGGCTTTACAGAAGAAAAAGACCATCAAGGCTCTAATCTAAACTCCCAGATCTAGACTGTGAGAGAAGAAGTTCCTACTCTTTAAAGATACTTTGTACTATTTCTGACTGAGACATCCATAGGACACCAATGCAGATGGAGGGTGAAGTACTAGCTTAAAAGTTGGCTTTTCTGGCCATCACATTAACCCCCTCAGTTCTACAGCTACCTTAACTGCAGAAACATGGTCTTGTAAATAATAAAAAGCTGTGGGAATAGAATAAGAGAGAGTGTGCTTCCCACACTGACCAGCAAAACTTGGGGGAGACTGGAGCAAGACCTTGGTGATGATAGTAGAGACTTTGGCATTGCTGTGGAAAAATTATAGCAAGGTGTAACCAGAGGACCCCAAAGATAAATACCACAGTTAAAGTTTTTGCTGTCCTAGCCAGATGATGGAAGAAAAAAACTGACTGCTGAACTGAAACCAGAGATTGAACTAATTGAGGATTTATGCCTTGGAACTTCTAGGTTAAAAATTGGACTTGCATGGTAATATTCTTTGCCTCCCTCACTCTCCACTTCCCTAATAAATCCCACTCTCACTATCACAACTATAAGTCTTTGAGTCAATAATGAATGTCAGACCCAGTGATTGGTGGAAAAAGGTGCAGGAGCATAGGGGGTGGCATCTCTGACTGAACAGCTATTTGCTGCTTTGGATATTATTAATGGGGACACTTCCCCTTTATGTAATGGTTAGAAGTCAGGCTTGACCACCCCCACCTCCAGGAAGTAGCTGTTCCTTTTACAGGGAGTCAAAGCATCTTCTATAAGCAACATCATCCTCTCTTTCTCTCTTCCTAAAATCTTTAATATCAGAAATGATCACTGAATAATATTTCATGAGTTCCTTGTTTTTCAATGCAGCATAGTATTCCATTGTGTGCACATACCACAGCATCTCTATCCATTTGTTTGTTGATGGGCACTTAGGTTGTTTATAACTCTTTGCTATTGTGAGCGAAGCCACCATAAACATGGGTGTACATATATCTGACTGGGTGGCAGTTACGGTTTCTTTAGGGTATATTCTCAGTAGAAGAATTGCTGGGTCAAATGGTGTTTCTATTTGCAACTTTTTGAGAAAGCACCATATAGACTTCCATAGTGGTTGCACCATTATACGCTCCCACCAACAGTGTATAAGGGTTCCAGTTTCTCCACAACTTCGCCAGCATTTGTTTGCTGCTGTGATAAATTTTGCTATTCTTATTGGGGTGAGATGATATCTCATAGTGGTTTTGATTTGCATCTCTCTTAGAGCTGGGGATTTTGAACATTTTTTTCATGTATTTGTTGGCCATCTGAATGTCTTCTTTGGTGAAATGTCTGTTCATATCCCGTGCACATTTTTTAATTGGGATTAAACTTTATCTTGTTGTATTGCTCGAGTATTTTATAAATTCTAGACGAAAGTCCCTTATCTGACATGTCATTATTGAGTATTTTTTTCCCAATATGTGGTTTCCCTTTTTACTCTGTTGGAGAAGTTTTTGGATGTGCACAGGGATTTGATTCTTAGAAGGTCCCATTCATCCATTTTATCCTCTCCTGGTTGTAGATTTTTCAGGATTCTTGGAAGACCCTGGAGGACATTATGCTGAGTGAAATATCTCAGTCACAAAAGGACAAATACTGCATAGTGTCACTGTTGTAGAATGGGACTGACATCAGGATTGGTGTGAGATTGAGAAAAATTGGATAAATTAAGTATAGTGCATTGAAACAGATGAGGGATAGAATAGTTTAAAAGTGATATATGATTTATATGATTGGGTACTATGGCTATGACAAGGGTCCAGAATAAAGGTTGCATGGTGGAGTGTATTGGGGGTGGGAGGGATTGTATACCAATGAAAGAATTTTTCTTTTACTTTTCAAAGAGAAGAGCAAACTGGGGGCAGGGAGAAAAATGTAACAATGAAAGAATGGAAATCCAAAATCACTCTAAATGTTCATTAAAATTAATAAAATAACTTTTTAAAATAGAAAGACTCACTGATATGGTTTATGTCTATTTTTGTGTAGCATGACTTACTACCCACACCTAGAATTTTTCTAGAATGAGATCTAGAGTTGGCTGTTAACCATGTAGAAAGACACACTGAAAATTTTCTGACTTAATAAAAAATAAGTAGCTCCTTTTCACCTTCAACCAAGACAAGAAAACAATCCAGCATTGCTCCCTGAGGTAAAGGTAATTTCTTCTTTAAAATGATGGACAGAGAGAGATTTAGGAAGGTTTTGTAAAAGACTGTCACTCCATCTCATATACTTTGTAGCATTTGTTCCATCCTCCCTCTTTTCAAGAAGATAAATCAATGATGCTCAATCTCTGCTTTCAATCTTGATCTCGGGCCCACTTCTCCGTTCTCCCTCCATGTGGATCTTTCCAAGCTCCTTCTCTGCTTTCTTCATCCATAGTCCCTAAGTTTTTGTCTGCAGTCTCTTGTGCAGCAAGGAAATGATTGTCTCAACTTGGCTTCTTTTTGGAGGAAGATTTTTTTTTCAGAAAATCCTCAAATGACTGAAAATGTGATGGGTTTCTTTTCCAAGATGTCTGAGATATTTTTTTCATCTTATCTCAAAAATCCATCATTACAATACACATTATGGTATCTCTCTGTGAACAGAATATATGCACAGCCAATCACAGCACACTGACCTTAATAAATGGTGAAGTGCCAGCTATTCCCACATGTAAGCTCTGTTTTGAGTTTGTCAGTAGGCCGTCTTGTAGAAGATGCTACGAATGAGATATAAACATCCCCAGGCCACGACCATCTGTCACAGGACATTGCGGGTGGCTGAAAGGAGCCAGCTCCCCAGGTTGGGTTGTCTATCTTTTTTTACTTTGTTTGCTTTACTGATGAACTGTCAACCAGTAAATGGAGGCTTTATGGATTAGATTGAACAGTTTCCCAAAATTTGTGTCAACTTGGCAGGAGCGTCATTCTCGGCATTATGCCGTTCGTCTTGTTTTATGACATAATTAACCTCTGAGTCGTCAATCTAACTCTGCGATGAGGGAGGATTAGTGGTACCTATGTTATCGAGGCAGGATGCAATTTATAGGATTCATTTTTCTCTTGTGTCTACCTCTTTGGCAACATGCTGTTGTTATGGCTGTCCAGATTATTCCAACTCATCACAGTCCTAAATACCAGAAAACACCACTCTGCCTGATTCTGTGTTACCATCACGATCTCTGCTGTCTCCAAACCCATTGTTGTAGTCACTGGACCAATTCATCTCACTGAGGCTCTTCCTCTCTTTTTGCTCACCCTTTAATTTTCCAAGTATCCTCCATTTCTTTGCTTTCCTTTCCTCACTGTGAAAACTGAAAGTACAAATTGAAGGTTTGCACCAACCCTGCCCTGAGCAAGTGTATTAGCACCATTTGTGCAGTAGTACCTCCTCTCTTCCTGTCACTGTGTCTCATTTGGGTGCTGATTACTATATTTCAAACTTTATAGTAAAGTGGTATCACACTTTACAGACTGTAGTATACCATCATTATAACTTTTATATACACTGGGAGACTGAAACTTTAGTGTGACTGACTTTGTTGTGCTATACTCACTTGATCACAGTTATCTGGAATTGACCTTGCAGTGTCTCTCAGGTATGTTGTTGTTGTTGTTATGTGACATCGAGCCGTTTGCGACTCACAGCGACCCTATGTACAACAGCCTAAATCGTGCACTATCCTGTGTCAATCGCACTGTCTCTGACACACCCATCCCGATTACCCCAGTCACTGAATCAATTCATCTCATAGAGGGTCTTCCCCTCTTGCACCGTCCCTCCACCCTCCCAAGCATGATGTCCCTCTCCAAGGACCTGTCCCTACTTGCAACATGCCCAAAGTATGTCAGACGAAGCCCCAGAATCCTTGCCTCCAAGGAGTAGCTTAGTTTAACCCTCTCCAGGATGGATCTGTTTGTTTCCTTGGCAGTCCATGGTACATTCAATACTCTTCTCTAGCACCACAGCTCAAAGGAGGTCTATTAAAAACCTCTCAGGTATACTTGTGGGTAAAATACACAGCCTGCAAGACAGAGATCATTTCCATGATGAACAATCACCCAAGGAAGGTGTCAGAAAGGGTGCATCATGGATGGTTATTTTAAACGGCGCTTAAGAATGGCCTTCTGAGAAGCTGGCATCTGCACAAAAACCTCAATAGAGAGCCAGAGTCACATGGGTAACAGGGGAGGGCATCCACAAAGATAGTTTTTGTTTCTAGTTGTAGTCATATTAGTTCTGAATCACTGATGGCAAAATGGTTTATTATGCAACTACTGAATCTGAAAGGTTAGCAGTTCAAGCCCACTCAGAGGTGTCTTGGAAGACAGGCCTGGTAATCCGCTTACAAAAGATCACAGCTTTGAAATCTCTGTGGGGCAAGTTCTATTCTGTACATGTGAAGTCACAATGAGGAAAATGGGGAGGCAGAAATAAAGATATTGACATTCACTGAGCATTGGTACAGGAGGAGGTAGTGGTAACTCTATTATGCTCTGACAGAACGTAAGATAGCATGGTCACTGTAGAAAACGGTTCAGTGGTCCTCAAAACGGTGAGCGTAATAACCCACACGACCCAGGAATTCTGAACCTTTGTGTATACCAAGAAATACAAAACACAAATGGAAACCTTTACAGTAATATTTTATTGAGAACTTTATTTAAGATTCCAAAGGTGGAAACAACTCCAATTTCCACTGATAGATGAGTGATTAAACAAATGTGGTACATAGGTCCAATGGGATCTTCGGAAGCCTTAAGGGGAAATGAAGGCTGATGTGTACTGAAAAATGGGGAAGATCTTGGAAACATGATGCTGAGCAAAATGATTCAGTCACAGCAGGACAAGGACCATTATTACTTCGTTTAACTAAAATAAGCGTGTGTGTGTGTGTGTGAAGCTTGGAAGAAGGATTGGCCATCTACTTCCAAAATATAACAGCCTTAGAAAATCCCTATGTACAACAGTGCATACTAAGAGCAGACAAGCAGATATGGCATCTGAGACTGAGCCTTCAACTTGGGAAACACTGGCTCAGGATAGGACAGGCTTCAGAGCCGTTGTAAATAGAGTCACTATGAGTCTCAGGTGACTCGACAGCACATAGCTACAACAAAAACACATGTCAGAAGAGACCCTGAAAATTGCAATAGAGCACTAAAAAGCCAAATTAAAGGGAAGAGATGCTGAAATAAAGAACAGAATCCAAGGGCAGCTCAAGAAGACAAAGCAATCAACTAGAATGGAATGTGAAGAGACCTAGAGTTGGAACTAAAAAGGGAAGAACTTGTTCAGCATTTCTCAAGGTGGGAAGGGATGGAAAAAGAAATTCAAGCCTCAAGGCATAATACTTAGGAATGCTATGGCCAAAATCTTGAATGATCCTGGAAACATCAACAGAAGAATGAGGGAATACACAAAGTCACTGTACCAAAAAGAACAGAATGACACAAATATTTCAGGAAGTACTATGTGATCATGAGACAATGGTAATGAAGGGAGAAATTCAAACTGCAGTGAGGCGTTGGCAAAACATAAATGAGGCCACAGGAATCAACAGGATTGTTGTTATTGTTATGTGCCATCGAGTTGCCTATGACTCATAGTGATTCTATTTACATTAGTCTGAAATTTGCCCTATCCTAACCCAATCTAATCATCTCCAACAGACCTAATATCATTTCTCTAGTCATTGAGTCAACCTATCTCATCCTGGGTCTTCCTCTCCTGGGCTATCCCTCTACGCTTCTAAGCATGATGTTCCTCTTCAAGGAGTGGCCACGTATCCAAAGTACGTGAGATGAAGTCTCAGAGTACTTCCTCTAGAGAGCAACCTGGTCTCACCCTCTCGAACCTGTTTGTTCTTCTGGCAGTCCACGGTATGTTTAACACTCTTCTCTAGCACTATAACTCGAAGACATCAATCCTTCCATCATCCATAGTCATTGTCCAACTGTCTGAGGCATAGCAAGTAATTGTGAAGCCCATGGCCTAGATCAGGCACACCTTAGTCTCCAGACTGACATTGTTGCTCTTAATTACTCTAGAGAGGTCCCTGACCGCAGAATTTCCAAATGCAATTTGTTTTTTGATGTATTGACTGCTGGTGCCAAGAGTGTTGACTGTAGAACCAAAGAAGCTGAAGTTATCAACAATCTCAATCTCTTCTCGGTCCATCATGAAGCTGCTAATTGGCTCAGTGGTGAGAATCATTGTTTCCTTGATGCTGAGCTTCAATCCATTGAAGTAATTCAAATGACAGATACAGTCCTATGCTCACCAGTCTATGCCAGGAAATTTGGAGGACAGCTGCATGGCTGGCTGACTGGAAGGTAGACATGTTTGCTCTCATTCCCAAGCAAGGTAATCCAACAGAATGTGAAAATTCTAGAACAATATCATTATTATCACATGCCAGCAAAACACTGCTGAAGATCATTCAGAAAAGGCTAAAATAATACAGAGATAGATAACTGCCAGATGTTCAATGCAGATTTAGAGCAGGCCTTGGCACCAGTGATATCATTGCTGATGTCAGACCTAGCTAAAAAAAAAATACTAGAATGTCTAGTCATACTTTGATGATTATGCAAAAGAATTGGACTGTGTGGGCCATAACTAGTTATGGCTAACATTGAAACAAAAAAAAGAGAATTCCAGAACATTAAATTGTGCTCATATGAAATCTATACCTAGACCAAGAGACTTTTCTGCCAGTAATTAGAAAAGGTATCCATCAGGGATGTATCCTTTCTGCATACCGATTTCACCTGCACATTGAGTAAATTATTTGAGAAGCTGTACTCTATGGGGGGAATATGTGGGATCAAGATTGCAGGAAAACGTCAATAGCCTTAATCATGCAGATGATACAACCTTGCTTGCTGAAAGTGAGGAAGGCTTGAAGCACTTGCTTTACAAGGTTAAACACTGCAGTCTTCAATATAGATTGTGTCTCAACACTAAGAAAAAAAAATCCTTGCCACTGGACCAATAGGCAGCATCATAATGGACAGAGTAAGGATTGAGATTGCCAATGACTTCCTCTTTCTTGGGTCAACAATCAAGACACGTGGAAGCAGCAGCCAAGAGATCAAGGGCTGTCGTGCACTGAGAAAACCTGTAGCACAAGAACTATGCACATAGTTGAGCAGCAACGATGTCATTTTGAGAACTAAGGTACTTAGGTGTGCCAGGTTCAGGCCATGCTCATTTCAGTCACTTGCTATGCATCTGACAGCTGGACAATGAATCAGGATGATGGCAGAAGACTTGATGCCTTTGAGCTGTGGTGCTGGAGAATAGTATTGAACATAGACTGGACTTCCCAGAGAACAAACAGTTCTGAGCCGGAGAGGATTGTATTCTCTTTCGTTGACAAACTCAAGACAGAGTTCACAAGAGGGAACAGTTGGTGCTGTCACCATGAATATGTGTGTGTGATCGTATATGTATATGTTGTTGTTCTCCTGTCCCACAGAAGTGGAACTGATTTATAGCAGACACTTCAGCAGGTTTTAAGAAGCAGTGAGTCACATGGAAAGATATTGCCCATTATTCTCCCAAGAAACAGCTTGTGGATTTGAACAGTATGCCTTTTGTTTGGTGGTGAAACTAGCCACTAAGTCACTGTTGTTGTTTTGTGTCCCTTCGAGTCAGAACCGACACATAGCTGACCCTCCAGCAGATGTTCAGAGGCCGTTAATCTCATGAGAGAAAATTTCTCATCTTTCTCCCACAGAGCAGCAGGTACATTAAAACAGAATACCTTCCTGTTGGCAAAGACATTTCTTACCATTAAGCCACCATGATTCAGGCCATAGTCTTTCTGATCACTTGCTAAGTATCTGAGAGCTGGACAATGAATAAAGATGACAGAAAAATAATTGACACCTGTGAGCTATGTTGTTGGAGAAGACCACTAACCATCCCATGGGCAGCCAAGGGAATGAATAGATAGGTTTTGGAGAGGGTTCAGCTGGAGTGCTCTTTGGAGGCAAGAATGATGAGACTTTGCCTGACATGCTTCTAGGAGGGGCTATTCTTTGAAGAAGGACATGATGCTGGGAAGGGTGGAGGGTCATTGAAGGAGAGAAAGATCCCTAACTGGGTGGCTTGACACAGTGACTGCTGCAATGGGATCTTGTGTGTCAAGAAGTGTGAGTATGGCACAGGGCAGTGCGTTATTGCTCCGCCCTTCTCCATGATGCCCTTCTCCAAGTAATGGTTCCTCTGGCCACTTGCCCAAGGTATGTGAAACAGAGCTTCAATATCCTAGCCTCCAAGGAGAAACTTAAGTTTCACCCTCTCAAAGCCAGACCTATTTGTTGTTTTAGTGGTCCACAGTATGATCGAATCTTTTCTTTGGCATCTTAACTCAAAGGCATAGGTTCTTCTTCTGCCATCCTTACTCATTGTCCAGCTCTCTGATGCACAGCAAGTAATTGAGAAGACCATGGCCTGGATCGAGTGAACTTTAGTCTCAAGACTGACGTCATTGCTTGTCAGTACTTTGGAGAGGTCCCTGAGAGCAGATTTTCCCAATGCAAGATGTCTTTTGATTTTCTAATCTCTGGGGCCAAGAGTGTTGATTGTGGAACTTAGTAAGTTGTAATTGTTAACAACCTCAATATCTTTTCCATCTATCATGAACTGCCAATTGGCCCAGTGGTGAGAATCCTTGTTCTTGATGTCGAGCTTCAATCCATATTGAAGACTACAGTCCTTGACTTTTTGCAGCAAGAGCTTCAGGTCCTCTTCAGTTTCAGAAAGCAAGGCTGTATCATCTGCTTAATGTAGGTTGTTGATGAGTCGCCTTCCAATTCTGATGCCACATCCCTCTTCATAAATCCCAGCTTCCCAAATTATCTGTTTCACATACATTGAAAAAGTATGCAAATAGGATGCATCCCTGACACACTCCTTTCCTGATTTTGAACCATGCAGTATTTCCTTGCTTTGTTTTGAGGACCGTGTCCTGGTTCAAGTGTAGGTTTTGCAAAAGCACAATCAAGTGTTCTGCGATTCTCATTCTCCTCAAGGTTGACTACAATTGGTTGTGTACTCAACATTATGCTTAGAAAAGTTATGACTATCATCTGTATTTTTCACTGACAGAGTGACTGTAGCAGTGGGCTCAAGTGTATCAGATGGTAAGGAGACACGGGATAGGGCAGTGTTTAGATCTGCTGCTCATAGGGTCGATCTGATGACTAGAGGACACTTACCAAAGTGATACAAATGAGAGGCATTATGTAATCATGTAGTCATTCTGCATAATTTGATCTGAGTTATATTCAAGAACATTATTGTAAGAGGATTGGGGCAGGATGCAAAATTTTTAATTATGTCACAGCCTTGACCTGATCTAGAGGAATTTCCCTTGGTTTTGCCCATTATCTCCTTAAAAGAGAAGAGGAATTTCTTTAAAAAAATTTTATTAATGATTTTTAATTATATATATATCTCAGTATATTCTTTCCATTTAATTTTCCCCATTCATTCATTGTTGCACATTTCCCTCCCTGCCCACACCTCCCTCCTAGTTTGCTTTTCTCTTTGAAGAAAAAAAAATATTCTTTCATTGTTATACAATCCTCCCTCGAGTCCACAGTCCACTTTAATAAACATTTTATTAATCATTGTTGGATAAATCCTTTATCCCGTAAAGTCACAGTTCAATAAATAGTTAATATTTATCAAAACCATGCACATTTGTACTAAATGGGGTCATGATACTTGGAATTAATAGATGGTATAATGAGTAAAATTTAATTCTGTGCTTCCAGAATAATTTGAAAAAGAAATATGATAATGTTGTACAACATAAAGAATATAATCAGTGCCACTGAATGTGTGCTGTAAAAATACTGAGAGAAGATGTAAAAACTATTGAATTTGCAAATTGTTTTGGCTTATATATTTTCACAATAAAAAGTCAATTCTCCTAAAAAAAAAGAGAGAGAGAGAGAGAGAAGAGGAAGTGAGCCAAAATGGAAGTGTAAGTCCCATCAAAAGTGACTGTGTATTCCCTCCATCTTCTTTTGATGCTTTCTGGATCATTCAATATATTCCACACCAACTCGTTCAATATTGTGAGACAAAGCTTAAATTTGTTTTTCAGTTCTTTCAGTTTGAGAAACGCACAGCGAGTTCTCCCCCCTTTTTATTCTCCAATTCCATTTTTTTGCACATTCCATTACAGTACTTTGCTGAGCTGCCCTTTGAAACTGTTCAGCTCTTTTACTTTGACATGTTTTCTTTTCTATTTGGCTTCTTGACACTCCGCCACAATCTCTTCTGACATCTATTTCAATTTTTTTTCTTTCTCCTTTGTTTTTATAATGACCTTTTGCTTTCTTTATGGATGAAATCCTTGGTATCATCCCACAATTCATCTGGTTTCTATCATTAATATTCAATGCCTCAAACCTATTCTTTTTAAATTTTTTTTTTACTTAAAATGGTCATGGAATTCTGATGGAATTGATTCAAGATCATATCTTGGTTCTCGTGGACTTATTTTCATTTTCTTTGGCCTCAATTTGAACTTGCATATGAATGATTGATGATCTGACCCACAGTGTGCCCCTGGCCTAGATTTGATTGCTAATATTGAGCTTCTCCAGTGATTTTGCCCACAAATGTAGTCAATCTGATTCCTATGCAGCCCATCAGGTGAGATCCATGTGTAAAGGTGTGTCAACTGTGATAATGGTTACCATGGTGGACAGTGTTTGGTGGAGCTTCCCACTTAAAACAAGCTTGGAAGCAGGAGTGGCATCTACTTCTGTAAAGAGCTTGCCTGAGGAAACCCTATGAACCTGGAGAAAGGATAAAAGTCATTCAAGTGTTGAGGATTTTCATTCATAGCGTCACTATGAGTCATCTACGACTCGATGGTACTTAACAAAAACAATATTAGCGATGAATAAATTATTATAAATACAAAATTCAATTATTCTAGTTCCAGCCTCACTTCTATCACCAAGCCCATATTTTCCAACTACTGTCCCTTCTTCACTGTTTCCCACTTTTGCATTCCAGTCACCAGTTATCATTAATGCATCCTGCTTATATTGCTTGTCAATTTCAGACTGCAAAATTTGGTACAGATTCTCAATTTCTTCCTCTTTGGCTCTGGATGTAGGAGCATATATTTGAATAATAATCATGTTGATGCGTCTTTCTGATATATGTATGGATATTATCTTATCATTCACAACATTGTGTTTCAGGATAGAACTTGAAATTGCCTTTTTGACTATGAATGCAACACTTTTCTTCCTGTTTTTCATTCCCTGCAGAGTAAACCATATGATCATCTGACCCAAAGTGGCCAAAGCTGGTCCATCTCACTAATGCCTAGTACGTCCATATTCACGTGTATTTCATTTTTAACAATTTCCAGGTTTCCAACAGTCAAGCTACATACATTCCATGTTCCAGTTGTTAAACTATGTTCGTTACTGGTTTTCCTCATTTCAACTGACTTCCAACCTGGACTCTATCACTACACTACTATAATTATCCTTTTACTTCAGTATTTACTTCAGAACAGAAGCCGATGATCATGAAAGAGGAAGCAGAAGCTGCGTTGAAGTCACTGACCAAAAAAAATAAGGCTCCAGGAATTGATGGGATGCCAACTGATTTGGTTAAATTAATAGATGCAGCCTTGGATCACTCAGCAGTCAATGCCAGAAAACGTGGAGGACAGATCTTTGGCCAACAGATTGGAAGAGGTCCATATTGGTTCCCATTCCTAAGAAAGGTGATCAAACTGAATTTAAGAATTATGGAACAATAACATATACAATCAAAATACTGTGGGAGATAATTTAAGAAATGGCTGGAACGGTACATAGATAAGAAACTTCCAGAAGTTCAAGTAGAATTTAGAAAAGGCCGTGGCACTGGCGATATCATTGCTAATGTCAGATGATCCTGGCTGAAAATAAGGGAGAATATCTATTTGAGCTTGTTAACTATGCAAAGGTGTTTGACTGTGGATAATGACAATTGTGGCTGACATTGAAAAGAATAGGAATCCCAAGACCCTGGATTGTTTGTGCTCACGCAGAATATATACCTGGACCAGGAGGCTGTTGTGTGAATGGAGCAAGGGAACACTGCATGGTTTGAAATTGGGAAGGGGGTGTATCAGGGTTGTATTCTTTCTCCATATTTATTCAATTTGTATTCTGAGCAAATTATATGAGAAGTTGGACTCTGAGGAGAAGTGTGGCATCAGGATTGGAAGGAGACTCATTAATAACCTGTGTTATGCAGATGACACAGTCTTGCTTGCTGAAAGTGAGGAGGGATTGAAGCACTTGTTGGAAAAGATCAAAGAATGAAGCTTCAGTATGGCTTGCATCTCAGTGTGGGGAAAACAAGTGTTCTTACCATAAGTATTCTTACCACTGGACTGATAGGCAGCATAATGATGGATGGAGAGGAGATTGAAACTGTCAACAGCTTCATCTTGCTTGGATCCACAATTAATACCCTTAGTGCCTGCAGACAGGAAATAAGATGCATTGCACTGGGAAAATCTGCAGTTAGGGACCTTTCCAAATTATTGAGGAGTAGTGATGTCAGTTTGAAGACTAAGGTGTGTCTGATTCAGGCCAAAGTCTTTCAAATTACTAGGTATGCATCTGAGAGATGGACAATAAATAACAATGACAGGGAAAGGGTTGATGCCTTTGAGCTGTGATGTTGGAGAAGAGCACTGAACAGCTCATAGAAGTCCAGGAGAATGAATAGATATGTTTTGGAGAGGGTTCAGCTGGAATGCTCTTTGGAGGCAAGAATGATGAGGCTTCGCCTCACATACTTTGGACATGTTGCTAGGATGTGCTATTCCTTGAAGAGTGACATGATACTGGGAAAGGTGGAGGGTTGTTGAAGGGGAGGAAGTCCCTCAACATGGTGCATTGACACAGTGACTGCTGCAGTGGGCTCTTGTGTGTCAGGAAGTGTGAGGATGGCACAGGATAGAACAGGGGTCAGAGCTTTTGTCCATAAGGTCGCTATAAGTCATGCTCGGCTCAACAGCACCTATTAACAACAAGTCCCAACAAGACAGAAAACTCAGAAACGGACCTCCTCTTTTGGACCCAGATCTCTGTGTTGAGAAGCTCCTCGGCAAAATGGAAAGTCATACGGTGATCGATCTCTAAGGAATTTTAGGTGAACAGATATCTAAGGCAACAAGGACCACCTTCCAGAACCAACAAAGACAGAATATGTTCTCCTGTAGTGAGAAATCGGAATTTGAACTTCTAGCCTTTTAAACTGATACAGAATAAATTTCTGTTTAGAAAAGTCATATATTCATATATGCTATGAGTCGCAGGCGACTCGATGGCACATAACAATAACAACAACATATATTCATAAACTTCTGTTCAGAAAAGTGGTGATGAATTGCACTGTCAATGAAAAAAAAAAGTGCTTCAAATGCACCAGCTTCTCCATGGGAGAAAGTTGGTCAAACTCCTCCTGTATGATTTAATGCCTCTGAAACAAATCGCTGGAAAATCAGCTATGGTTTGGTTCCAACTTAAAATGATGGTACTCAACAACAACAATAACAAAACAAAAGATATCTACTTGTAAAGTCTCTATTAAAACATCAGAAGGGAACTGAAGTTAGACACATGAATACAAGATTTTAAAGAGCAACTCAGGAGGCATCGAAAGGGAATGGGAAGAATATAGAGAGTCATTGTTGTAAAAAAAATTATTATTAAGCATGCAGACATTTCAGAAAGCAGTATATAATCAAGTATTAAGGAAGAAGTACAAGTTGCATTGAAGACATTGGCAAGAAACAAGGCCCCAGGAATTGATGGAATACCAACTGAGATGTTTCAGCAAACAGATGCAGCCCTGGATATATTCACTCCTTTATGTCAAGAGCTTTGGAAGACAGTTACGTGGCTCAGTGACTGAAAGAGATTCCTATTTTTATTTGTTGTTGTTGTAAGGTGTTGTTGGATCAAGTATGAATCATGTGACCCTATGAACAAAAGATCTGAACCCTGTTCTATCCCATGCCATCCTCACACTTCCTGACACACACGAGCCCATTATGGCAGTGACTTCATCAATCTACCTGGTCGAGAGTCTTCCTCTCCTTTGCCTGCCAACCCTCGGCCCTTCCTAGGATAGTGTCCCTCTCCAAAGAATAGCCCCTTCTAGCAACATGCACAAAGTATGTGAGCCTAATCAGTCTTGCCTCCAAAGATCACTCCCATAAAAAGTGTCAAATAATACCATCAATACCAAAAGCAATAGGGAGCTCTGGTGGCCTAGTGGCAAGAAACTGTGCTGCAATCCCAAAGGCATGTGGTTCGAGGCCACCAGCTACACCATGGGAGAAGAATGGACAATCTCTTCCTGTGTAATTAACTGCCTCTGAAAACACGTCAGAGGGTCACCTCTGGGTCAGTTCTGATGCCACGGTACACAACAACATCACAGACAAGTAAGATCTTGCGGAAGATTATCTTAAAAATGGGTGAAATAGTTTATTTTTTAGTCAATAGGGAATTGATAGAAGTTCAAGCTAGACTCAGAAGGATCAATGCAATGAAGGATATCATTGCAATGCATTATGGATCCTGGCTGAAAGCAAAGAGTACCAGAAAGCCAGCACAAGTTTTTTGTTACCTGAACTCACATAACCCTGCTTGAAGCACATTTATGCAAGAATTAGTTAGTGTGACTATAATTCAACTCAGGTGCAAACTGTGAAATTGAAAATGTCCTTTCCTTGGAAGGAAATTATCACACTTTCCCCCAACCAAAACTGCTGAGAGGAATGCACGACTTCATCACACAAGAACTCACTCTTTCCAACCCAGCTGTTTTCCAGAGCTGTGGCTGTAAGTGGTGGAACAGGACATGCCCTGCTTTTGGGAAGATTTCCTCTGACTCTGCAGATAGATCTGAGCACACAGATGCTAAACCATCACATTCTTTATTAGCCTCTACATTTTAGAGACATGAGTGGCATCGCTGCTCAAGTATCAGCTAAAGTGTGGACGTTCAAGTCTGCCCCGAGGTGATCAGAATAAAAGGCTGGGAATAAGAGAATAACGTTGAAAACTCCCTGATGAGGTATACTCTGAAGTAGGTGGACTTTGAGGCCATTATGAGACTGTATAAGGAAGGAACATTCCCCTCTAACTCACTCATCCCAGCCCTTGATGGTGTGTTCCCTTCCTTTAGACTTTCGGTCCCGTATCACCTCCTGAAAAGGAAGTTTCTGGTGCCTAATGGGCCAGGTGCCTGGAAAACAGCCTTACACTCAGTTCTGTAATCTGCTTAGCTCTCAGGATGAACTATACGTATATGTCCCCTGGTTTCATTGCATCTGTCTCCTTGGCTGGGATATTAGGACTATCACGGTTACAGCTTAAGTGTCTATCAAATATGCACACAGATGGTTTCCAATAAATGCATCCCATAGACTCTTATCCAAGGCTATGAGTGATCCAGGGAGGAGTTCCAGCTGGGAGGCTGGACGTCTCGTCTTGATTCCACGCCAGAGGCTGCACAGCCTCCCAGGTTCGTCTCCCTGGTGACTGACAGACAGTCTTCTGTAATCTGTACCTGATGTCCCACGTATCGAATTCTCAGACTCAAGGGGCAGATTTGGGAACTTCAACCCCGAGGACTCAGCCTGCATGGTTGAGGTGGACTGTTCGATGGTCTGACCATGTGACTAGGGTGGACTGGCCCATGGTCTGACAGTGTGGTTGGCGTGGACTGGCCTATGGCCTGACGGTGCATTTGGAGTGGACTGGCCTGTCGTGTGATGTGGATGGGGTGGAAGATGGTCCGACCTTGTGGCTAGTGTAGATGGGTCTGTGGTCTGACTTTGTGGCTAGGGTAGACGAGTCCACGGTCTGACTGTGTGGTTGAAGTGCACTGGTTTGTCTGGTTAGTATAGACTGGTCCACAGTGTTCCAGCTGTGAGGTTAGGGTGTGTGGTCATGTTGGTCTGACTGAGTGGATGGGGTAGGCTGGTCCATGGTGGTCCTACTGTGGGGATGGATGGGCAGATCCTTGGAATTACTGTGTGTTCAGAGTACTGGCCTGTGGTTGAGGTGAGCTGGGGTGTGGTGCCTGACCGTGTGGCTGGAGTAGGCTGGTCTCTGGTCTGACCATGCGATGGAAGTGGGTTGGTCTGACTGTGGTCGGGGTCTTATCAGAGTGTAGTTAGAGTGGACTAGTTCTGTGTTTGGAATTTTTGGAGTATTGGAGTGTGTGTGTGATATACCTGTGAATATATATGTGTTTATAAGTGTGAGCATGTGTGAATGAGTGTTCATGTGAGGGGGTGAGTATGAGAGTGTGTAAGTGGGAGAGTGTGAGTGTGTGTGTGGCAGAGAGAGTCAGGTACTGTGTGAATTGGAGATTGCATGTGAATGTCTGGAACTTGAAGAACGTATATGTGAATAGTATGTGTAATTATAGGTATGAGTGTCTAAGTGTCTTCAGGTATATATGCACATATGTGGGTGTGTCTGAGTGTGTACATATACATATATTCATACAGCTCTGTATGCATGTCCACGCATAAGAGCATTAGCTTCCCTATGTACCTGTGTATAAGAACATGTGTGTATGTCAGAGCGTACACACATGCATGTATGTGATAGAGAAAATGTGCGCTCCTCTCCCCACTCATGCTTGAGTTGCTGGGTGCTGCTGGGTTTATCAGCCATCCCTGGATACCCACGCAGCTTTTGCAGGACCAAGCCCAGGGCTCATTCTCTCTGACATTTTAGCTTGCTGTCCTGAGATCTGAAGTCCCATTTGGCCTGTGCTGCTACTGTATGAGGCACGGACACCCTGGCTCTGGGCGCTACAGAGGTCAAACCCCTGTCACTCTCTGCCCACTGAGTTTCCCATGTCCTTCCCTCCATGACCTCAGCTGCTGATGCCTGACCCTACATCCTCCCTGTCAGCTGGACTGGCCTGAGATCATTCACAGTAGAGCTGACCCAGTTCTGGTGACTGATCAGGGGCCAAGCTGGCTGACTTCCTCTCCAGTCCAGCGGCACAGCCTCGCATTTCTGCTCCTGATTCTAACTCCACAGCACGGGGTTCTCACTCAGTCTTGAGGGCAGTGTGTGGCAGCATTGTTGATGCTGTGTCTCAACTCTGTTTAAAAGCTCAGCCTTCCTGTGAACATCACTGCAGTGGCTGGGCAGAGAGCAGCTGTCTACCTCCCAGTTCAATGTCACCTTTGAAGGGTTTATACTGCCTTCCTTCTCTTCCCTTTTTCTTCTTCATGGTGCTGGAGGAATCATGTCACTTCCCTTTTCAGAAGTCTGTATGACTTTCTACACCTCTCTCAGGTCATTCTGCTCTCTAACCATGATGGTCCTGGTGTCTCTACTAACGGCACCGCTTACATAACTGACTTCTCTCCTGAACATGTGCTCGTTGACACAGCTAATGCGTGCTGTCCTCCATGAACTCTCATCAGCCCCTAAAATGAGCCCCCTCACTGTTAACAAGCACATGGTCCCTGTTGACCGAGGATTGCTGTTTCCTGTGACCTCAGTTAATGTGATCATTTAAAATGGCAACAGATCAAAGAAAAGGATCCTGACTCCTGTGCAGTTTCTGGACAGTTTTAGTCCCCACCTTTTCTCTGCCTGGAAGGCTTCATTAGCTCAGAGTCTGGTACACTTCCTTGTCTCCTCCAACTTCTCGGTCAGCTAGCTGCTTCATATTGGTTGAAAGCTATTAAATTCTCAGCATGACCTGAGGACTTTCCACATAATCCCTTAATAATCCCCAGAACCACCATATGACCTAGCAGATATTTTTAGCTGAAGAGTGATGAGCCCAAGGATGGCTGGTGGAAGGAGGCTTAAAGTGGCACTAAGTTCCTTGCTGTGGACCCAGCACCCTGTCCTAGGGCAACATTGCTTCCCTTTGGCCCCTCTTTACTGTGGTTAATACAGTACACCACATCCTATTTCAATAGCTTCCCTGTTTGCAATTCAGTCCCCTTAATCGCAATCACAATTACAATCATCACCACTGTCCATTTCCAAATATTTGTATCATCTCAAGCAGAAACTCATTATCTTTCAGTACCTCTCATTCCCAACGTTACTCTCAGAACCAGTCAGTTTTGCTGTCTACACTTTCCTACTGTACATATTTCCTATAAAATGTACCATATAATATTTTTCCCTGTGTCTGGATTCTTTCACTCAGCAGATGACTTCAAGGTCCATTAATGTGTCCATTCATTTGTCACGTGTCAGGACTTCATTTCTCTTTATGGCTGGGTAGTATTCCACTATATGGATGAACCACATCTTAACTGACCATTATCTGTTGTCTGCTGTTGTGAACAGTGCTGCAATAAGCATTTATGTACATTTGTCTGCTTACATATTTGCCTCCAAATCCTTTTGGTGAAGTTTTTAATTTAATTTCATCCTTAAGGTACAAAATACTATTTAGCACACCCATGTTTATCGCATCTTTGTTCACAAAAGCTAGGAGTTGGAAACAACCTAAGTGCCCCTCAACAAACAAATGGATAGAGAATCTGTGGAATATTCACACAATGCAATACTA
>NW_006400125.1:91930-93054 GCF_000299155.1 Elephantulus edwardii
AAGAAAAAGCATTAAAAATACTATTTAGGTTTGTTTTATACGCCCCAATCAGCTCTAAGCCCCATCTTTGCAAAAGTTAATTCATTTACAAATCTTTGTTTAGGAAGAACTGATTTTTTGGGCCATAAAATATAATTTGGGTTAGATTTTCCAACAGTAAAATTCTATAGATGTGCTAATTCTCTGCTGCAAATTTGGCTACTTTCACAGATATCTGACACCAAATATTTCAAATAGGTTATGACTTCTTTGCTTTAAAAATGATTTACAGTATTTTTCTTCTAGTATTTCACATGCTTATAACTTCACTGTTAAATAAATAAGCAGATCAACAATGATTATTTATAATTGTTAATAATAATGAGTTGAGTTGAGTCATGAAATAATGGGGAGCTCTAGTGGCATAATGTGTAAAGTTGTGCTGTTAAGTCAAATGCTGAATATAGTGGTTCAAATCTACCAGCCGTTCTAAGGCAGATAAATGGACAATCTCCTCTTGTAGAGATTTATGACCTTAGAAACCAGATGGTGGGTCAACTGCCAGGCAAAATCTACTCAACAGCAGAGAGTTATGTAATAATTCAACATTTATAATAAGAATCACATTGTGCAATAATTATCACATTGAAAATGTGTTGTTGTTGCTGTTGTTATGTGCCGTTGAGTCGATTGCGACTCATAGTGACCCTATGTACAACAGCCCTAAACCCTGCTCTATCATGTGCCAATCAAATGGTCTCTGACACACCCATCCCTATTACCCCAGTCACTGAATCAATCCACCTCATAGAGGGTCTTCCCCTCCTGCGCTGTCCCTCCACCTTACCAAAAATGATGTCTCTCTCCAAGGACATGTCTCTTCTTACAACATGTCCAAAGTATGTCAGACGAAGCCCCAGAACTCTTGCCTCCAAGGAGTAGCCTGGTTTAACCCACTCCAGGATGAATCTGTTTGTTTTCTTGGCAGTCCAGGGTACATTCAATGCTTTTCTCCAGCACCACAGCTCAAAGGCATCAACTCTCCTTCTATCTTCCCTAGTCATTGTCCAACTCTCTGATGCATAACAAGTGATTGCAAAGACCATGGCATGTATCAGGCGCACCCTTAGTCTCCAGAGAGACAC
>NW_006400125.1:94222-120673 GCF_000299155.1 Elephantulus edwardii
AAAGCATCCTTGATTATAGCAACTCGAGGTTTGAATTTGTTCTTCAGTTCTTTGAGCTTAAGAAATGCTCAGCAAGTTTGGCCCTTTTGATTTTCTGACTTCAACTCCTTGCACATTTCATTGTAATATAATACTACTCACACTATTTTACATCAAAGTTTGTCACTTAATTTTAGGTAAAACACTGGCTGTATCTTTAAAAATCAGATTTTATAAAAATAATTTGTTTTAAAAATAATCCACTGATAATTCTTCCTGCAGGAGCCTGCTGCTAACATATTGTCAAGGGCATTACAAAATATGAAGTGGTCACTCATAACAACATTTCCTCAGTGACTAGGTTCTGTGATCACTGACTACATAACCCAACAGATAGATACTGAATTTTCCTGGTGTACAGATGCTCCCTTTCAATAGTTCCTAATATTCTGTAGTCTTTAACATTCCAGTGATCCTTCATTTCAAGCTATTTTTTTTTTACCTCTTACTTTGATCCCTTACTCTTAAGACTTTTTTTTTCCTCACCCATTCTAAATAAGTATCTATTTTCAACTAATGTAAAATAAAAAAATCTAACTGTCAGTGGGGAAACATTAGTTTACACCAATCAGATCATTTGAAGGACATGGTAATTCCCCTCATCTCCACAGTCCTGGTTAGGCACTTTCACTTCCTGTTCTCACTGACATGAAGGAGGACATTTGTGGGAAGGAGAACCCACGTTGTGACTTAGGGACTGTTGTGAAGACAAGTTGGCCATTTGATTGGGTGAGCATCCTCTTTCAAAGGTTCTGAGTGTTGGAGGAGAGTTCTAAACATCCCATGGACTGTGAAAAGAACAGACATGTACGTCTTAGAGTACGGACAGAGAGAGAGCTCCTTAGAGCCAAAGATGATGAAGGTTCATCTCACATACTTTGGACATGTTGCTAGGAGAGGCTGTTCCTTGGAGAGGAACACCATGCTTGTAAACATAGAGGGACGGCAAAGGAGAGGAAGACTCCCTGTCGTGTGGATTGACACGATAACTGTAGCAATAGGCCCAAGTCTGTAGAAACTGTGCGGATGACACAGGGGAGGACAGGGTTCAGATTTGCTGTCCATGGGGTCACTATGACTTACACTCGATTTGATGACACTAGCCCCAGCTCTAATGCATCAGCAGCCTTGTGAATCTGATCTTTTTCTTCACTCTGTTATCGACCTTTCTGCTCCATTTCCTTTCTCCTGCATTCCTCACAGAGGTAAAAAGGTTGTTTTCAAGGTGTCGCAAACTGGTGAAGTTAGAGCACACATTCAAGCTGTCAAGTGACCTTCTAGATAGGAGCAAATGCAGGAGTATCGCCCCTGTCCCGTTTTGCTTCTTTCTGGGGGACACTGTAGAAACCCATCACGTGAGTTGTTGATCAGAAAGACTTAGCCTTTTGCCTGCCATTCTCATATTCTTTGGGTGAATTTAACCATTCTTTGGCTTTCTGATCACATAAGCAAAAACATAATGTAATCCTGCTAATTGGTCCCACTGAAAAAGAAAGGCATTCACTGCTATGACATCTTGCATTCCCAGTGCTATGACCCATCTGCGTCAGGTGTGAACAGCTTGTTGATTCTAAGTGTTTCCCCTTGTTCAAATTCCTAAACAGATCTCCACTACACAGCCCATCAAAAGGTCAGTACTGTCTGTCAATCTTACAAATCCCTTCCATTCTGTGTCATATTTTACCTGGGTCCTTTTCATTCGTCCTCATCCTAGCTGTCTGTTCTTTCCTCTTCATCTTTATCTGTGCCGTCTGCCAGGCCTGCTCTGCCAGTTTTCTCTGCTCTCCTTCTCATCTCACTGTCCTTCATTGTTCTTTCACGTCCTTTCTTCATCTCCATTCCACAGGTGTCTCTCATTAGAAAGGATCATCTATGAACATATCTCTAGCCTGCCTCACCTACCTCCTCGCTGACATTGTCAACCATGAGAACTTCTGCTCTGTCCCCAGCACCACATGCCTCCTTTGTCCTTGTTATTGTCTGTTGTTGCTGAGTACTTTAAAGTCGGAACCGACCAGGTTTTCAGAGGCAGTTAATCACACGAGAAGAGACAGCCCATCTCTCTCCCAAAGAGCAGCTGGCAGATTTGAACCACATTCATTTAGGATTGTAACTCTTATTCTTACCACCATGCCACCAGAGTTCCCTCTGTCCTTACATGGTTGATTGCTACCATAATATTTCAGACAGAACCATCCGGGAACTCAAGAACATGACCCCACAGCTCTAACCTAGGGAATCCACTTCCAGCATTCTCAGATAATATTTTGTAATTCATAAAATGTTCACTGGCTCATATCTGGACATGGATCACCAGACCGGTTTCCTCATCTGGAAGCTCTGCTGAAAACTGCCCACCATCAGTGGCCCTGATGGCATCGGGAACACTAGTGGGTAGCATAGCTTTCAGCCTCACAGAAACATGCCAACCACATCAGTATGAGAGACTGACAGAAGTATGGGAGAGGCCGCGTGCGAGGTTTGCTGCTGTTGTTATGTGCTATCAAGTTGCCTGGGACTCATAACGACCCTATGTGCATTAGCTCTGAACCCTTCCCTACCTTGAGCCAGTCTCACCATCTCCAATAGACCTATGCCCATTTCTCCAGTCACTGAGCCAATCCATCTTATCCAGAGTCTTTCTCTACTGTGCTGTCCCTCCACCCTTCCAAGTATGACGTACTTCTCCAAGAACTAGTCCATCCTGGTCACATACACAAAGTATGTGAGACACAGCTTCAAAATTCTTACCTCCAGGGAGCGGCTTGGTTTTACCTTTTCCAGGACAAACGTGTTTGTTTGTTCTCCTGGCATTTCACGGTATGTTCAATATTCGTCTCCTGCACCACAGTTCAAAGGCATTGATCCTCCTTCTATCATCCCTAGTTATTGTCCAGCTCTTGGATGCATACCAAGTAATTGTGAAGACCATAGCCTGAATCAGGTTCACCTTAGTCTCCAGACTGACGCCATTACTCTTCAGTACTCTAGAGAGGTCCCTGATAGCAGATTTTCCCAATACTATTTGTTTTGATTTCCTGACCGCTGTTGCCAAGAGTGTTGACTGTGTAACCAAGCAAGTTGAAATTGTTAACAATCTCAATCTCTTCTCCAAATATCATGAAGCTGCCAAATGTCCCAGTGGTGAGAACATTGTTTTATTTACGTTGAGCTTTAATCCATTTTGAAGATAATAGTCTTTAACTTCTGCAGCAATGTCTCATGTCCTCCTCGGTTTCAGCAAGCAAGACTATACACATGGATTACACCCGATGGTCTACAAAGGAATCTATGTATAACTACATCTATAGAAAGAAATCACTGGAGAAGCTCAATACTCACTGTGAAAACCAGGCTGGGAGCTGCTTGTGGAACAAACCACCAACCACTGATGTGCAAGTTCAAACTGAAGCTAAAGAAAATCAAGTCAAATTCATAAGAGCCAAAGTTTGACCTCAAGTCTATCCCATCAGAATTTAAAGACCTTCTTAGGAACAGGTTTGAGGCCTTGAACACTAATGGATGAAAGCCAGATGAGGTGTGAGAGGATATCAAGAATATCATCCATGAGGAATGCAAAGGATCATTACAAAGACAGAGGCGGTGATGTCGAGTAATGGATAACAGGGTATACTGGAAGACCAGTGAAGAATGGATCCTTGAATGTGTGGCAGGCAAGAAAACTCTCACCTTGGCCCTGACTCCAGAATCAGTTTCTTTTGCCACAAGCTTCTCCTTCCTTGCCAGCTTCTGCTTCACTGTAGCATCCTGGACAGGTCTTCTCTTCTCCCACCTCTCCTTGCTCTGCAGAGACAGTCTCATCTCCCTTTTTCACCTGGATGGCCTTGGTGTCTCCACCTCCAAAAACAGCTTCACCATCCAGCTTGGTCCAAAGGCTGACATCCTGCAGCCCCATCGCTCACTGCTACTGAATTCGCACACCTTCTGGAAATATTTCATTTATGGGTTTGTGCTTGTTATTTTCCAGGAAATTACAGGCTTCTTGAACTCAGTCTTTTTCCCCCACCCCTCACACAGAATCATGCCCACCCTAGATGTTCCACAAATATTTGTTGAATGGATGGGAGGCTGAGTTGGGATAAAATTGCTTCTAAGCCAGCCAACCTCACCATTTCTTTATCTATTTTGAAATTCTAGAGCATTGGGTAATCTTATTGGAATATAAGTTTTTAAAACTTTAATACACATATTGACAAATTAAAGATATTTGCAGCATCCACCTTTATTGACTATCTTTTTTCCTTAAATTACTAGGTTAATGAAGAGATTGAATATTATTTTCTCTTCCATTCCTTTTTAGACCAATATGATCTAGTTTGTTTTGGGTTGTTTTTCTTTCCTCTTAACATTATCTTTTCTGGGTGGTAATTAAACAGCAGCCTTGTTTTCTGTGACTTTTGCCTTAGGCTTAGAGAAACTATACTCGGCCTATAAGATATGAGCTCAAAATAGATCCTCTACTGCAGTCCCCAAATTCATTTAAATGCATCCCAATTTACACTTGTTCTTAGAGGAGTTTGGAACCTGAGTGTAGGTTATTTTATTATTCTGCATGATGAGATTAGTACATTGTTTCTTAACTCTCTTAGTTGTTGTTAGGTGCTTTTCAATAAGTTCTGCCTCATAGCAGCAACCCTGTGTACAGAATAAATCAGTACTTGGTTCTGTGCCATCTTCATGACAGCTGCTACATTTGAGCAGAATCCTACAGCCACTGTGACAATCTATCTGGTTAGTGTCTTCCTTTTGTTTGGGGACCTTGTGCTTTACCAAGGTTGGGGCTTATCCTTTTTGATAACATGCTCACAGTAGGAGATTAAATCTTGCCATCCTTGCACCTAGCGAATGTCCTGAATGCACCTCTTCAAGATATATTTGTTCATTCTTCTGGTTCTCCAGGGTATATGCAATATTTTTCACCAACACCACAATTCAAAAGTATTTCTTCGCTGCCCAGCTTGTCATTACATAACAAGGAACTGAAACGCCGTGGCACCTCAGAACAACATCTTGAGTCCTCAAAACAACATCTTTGCTCTTGAATATTTTACAGAAGTTCCATGCAGTATATTTGCCCAGTATTTCCTTTGCTATCTTGACCACTTCTTCTATAGAGATGTTTTTAATGGGTTCAGGTAAAATGAAATCCCTGATAACTTCATTATCTTCTCTATTTATCATAGTGTGGCTTATTTGTCTGCTTGTGAGGAGCTTCTTTACGGGAAAGTGGACTCCAAATTGCATTTTATTCTATCTTCATCAGTAAATGTTTAAAGTCTGCTTTGTTTGCAACAACAAGCCTATGTCATCTGCATGTCGCGGGTTATTTATGAGCTGCAGTTCTGATGCCATAGAGTTCAGCTGGCTTGTTGGACCACTGTTCTGTTTAAGTAGATAAGATGAAAGGATACAACTGTCTGTACACCTTTCCCGATTTTAAATTATGCAGGATTGCTGCCAAAAGAACAAGTCCATCTTGAAGGAAGTGCATCCAGGAATTTCCTTAGAAGCATGAATATTGAAATGGAATCTCACGTACTTTAGGAAGGTTTTCAAGAGGCACCAGTCCTTGGGGGGATAAAAGACCTCATGACTGGTTAAGTCGGGAGTTGATGAAAGAATTAAGTTAGAGTAAGGATGGCAATGGAACCACCTTACCTCTGTAACTTGATTTGTGCCACTATTAGAACCTCTACTCACAATATTACTGCTTTTCAATTTTTGACTCATGTACTTTTAACTTGTTAGTTAAATTTGTGTCTTCTAGGCTGCAACACTTCCATGATACATCTTCAAGGATATGAACATGTACAGCTAAGCACAATTGATAACAGTGAATCTAAATTCCAAAATCAATCTCCATAATAGTCTATGTTTCCTACTGCCAAAGGGGCCCTTTAGAGTAGTGAGAGAAGATCTTCACCCTGAAACCTACAGCGTCCCTTTTCAGCAGGAAGTAGCTAAGAGAATACGCCATCCCCTTTTCCTTATGAATCAGGGTGAAGTCTCTCTCAGGGAGGAGTGATAGGGAATGGCAAAGGACACACCGTCAAAGGAGATTAATCAGAACTGACTTTGACAAGCACTGTGGCAATTGGACAATTAAAACAGACATGGGGGGGGGAGAAGAACGAAGTGGGGAGGAGGGTGGAGAAAACAGTGCAACAATGAATGAATGAAAACCCAAAATCTCTGTAAATGTTCATTAAAACTAATAAAATTTAATAATAAAAAAGAACTAAAAAAAAAGAAAGGAAGGCCCTCAGAGAGCTGGATTAGCACAAGGGCTGCACTAAAGAGCGAGCCTGAGCACTGCAGAAAAGCTGAGGCTAGTGTGAGGTGGAGCAAGGTACTGATCTGTTCTCGAACAGATGCTTCTCAGATGACTTGCTGGAACCTACCAACAACAAAACCCCCTTTTCTGTTTAATAGCTGTTTCTTTGCGTATGTAGGAACTCAACAGGAACATAATTGAGTGTTCTGGAATTCTTGTCATTTACATTATCCATATTTAAAATTAATATCTACACCCCCAAATGTCTTTACATAGTCAATGAAGCATAGTTAACAACTTTCTGCTTTTTAAACAATTCTCTGCTTTCAACCAAGGCCCATCTGGTGCTACCATTAATATTCATCATTCCATGTCCTCTTACGAATTCCTCTTGACTTTCTAGTAGTGCTCTGTTGATACAATGCTTCAGCTATTTTTTTTATAATCTATAGGAAATTTTTACTTCTGTGTGATATTAATGGTATAATTCAATATCCTCATTCTGTTAGATTTGGAATGGGAACCCATAGAGCTCTTCTTATCAGTTGGACAAGTAGCTACCTTCCAAATTTCCTGGCAAAGACTTGGCAAGTGGGCACATATGTCACTGCATCCACTAGTTAGAATTGTTCTGTAGGCGTTCTATCATCAGCTGCTGGAGTCTTTTTAGCTGTCAGTGTCTTCAGTGCCATTTTGATGTCTTCCTTCAGTAGCAACAGTAATCAATTATAGGCTACCTCCAGAAATAGACCCAGTAGTACTCAATTATATGCTCTCTCCAGAAATAGAAGATTGTTGACCAATTCCTTTTGGTATCATGACTAAATATTCTTTTCATCACCTTTTGCTATTTGCTGTGTTGTTCAATTTAGCCTATGAGTGTTGTACCATTTCATGACTCCACAGGAGAGCGTACAAGATCAAGCTCCTCACATCTTCACCAGCATTTTTTGTTCTCCAGGTGATGATTTTACTAATTCTGAGCTTTGAGAGTCTGAGAATCCGTCTCCTGTGACGAATCACTTGCGAGGCTGAACCTCGTGAAGAACCACTAGGAAGATGACAAGGACCTTGCCTGATCATTTGAAGAATGCACACTTGATCTCTGTGTTCAAGGTCAGTGGTCCATCTAGAGTTCAAGAACCTCCTCATTTCCATTCTTAAATTTTTATTCTTCTCTACTCAGATCCCTTCAAGCAGCCCTTTTCTACATCCTAAACTGAAGTCACATCAGTTGCCATCAAGATGTCTCTTAACTTTAGATGAATCCATGTGTGCAGAGTAGACCCACTCCATAGGGCTTCACTGACTGACCTGTTGGAAGATTCTGGGCCTTTCTTTTGCATTCCCTTTGGGTGATCTTGAATCATCAATCAAGTCTATAATTGTACCATTAAAGGACTTCTTTTTTCTCCTTTTCACCCAAAGGAGATTGAGAAGAAAGCAGGATGAACTGCGTGAGGTAGAGAAGAGAGAATATCAATTGACATTAAGCTCATCAGTTGCTTGTGAGACTTGAGACCAGGTTAGGTTCTGTCCTTGGGCCTGGCTAGTCTCTCAGGCTTTGCAGTGTGACAGCGAGTACTTGAGGATAAACCTTCTAGTATCTCAACCTCAGAGGGACATGGTGGTGGATACAGTGGGTTCAGCTCTTTGACTGATGGTGTTTAGTGTTCATGGTGGGATGGCTACAGGCTCAGACAGAAACCATTCAGTAGATCTGAGTCACAAAACAGAACTATTCAGAGGCTGCTCAGTATGGTTGTTGGTCCACTAAAGCTGAGTAATGGGAAAAATGATATCATGATAAATAGAGAAAATACTTATGTTGTCAACGATTTAATTTTACTTGGATCCGTGGTCAAGAGCATGGAAGCTACAGCTATGAAATCAAACAATGGATTGTATTGAGAAGATTTCTGTTAAGGACCTCTTTAAAGAGGGACAAGAGCTAGAATGCCTCTTCAAAGACATTGTTGTTCCAAGCCATGGTGCTTGCATTTGCTTCATAACCATGTGAAAGTTGGGAAATGAATAGGAAAGATCAAAGGAGAATTGAGGCTTTAAAATTCATGTTTCTTAGACTTCCTTGTCTAATGCTTTCTGTGTGTGTGTGTGTGTGGTGTGTGTGTGTGTGTGTGTCTGTGTGTTTCATTCTTCCTATTAATGCAGAAGAGACTGCATTTAGGATGTCCCATACACCTTCGTCACCACAGGCTCTTGTTCATATGTTGTTTCATTAAACTCTTCTGTGACCACCAATTCCTTTTAATACTGTGACTCTATAGAGAGACCCTATAAACAACAGATTGAAACGTTGCCCTAAAATGTGTTATCCTTCACAATCTGGCATGCTCAAGTCCATTGTTACAGTTTCTGTGTTAATCCATCTCCTTGAAGCTCTTCTTCCCTTTCACTGACCATTTACCGTTCTCAGTATGATGTTTTTGTCCAAAAACTGACCCTTTCTGACAATATACTCAAACTAAGTGAGACACATTTCCACCATTTTTTCACCTTCAAGAAGAACTCTGGTCACTCTTCTCTTGGCAATCAATAATTAAATGCTTTTCACCAACACTACAATTCAAAGATCTCAATTATTCTTTGGTCTTCCTTATTCATTATTCCACATTCAGATGTATGTAAAGCCATTTAAAATACCATGGTTCAGATCAGATTCACTTTAGTCTTTAAACTGATATTCTGATATGTCAACATGTTAGAGAAGCCTTTGACCAGATCTGCCAAAAGCCATGTATCTTTTGATTTCTTGGCTGCTGAGTATTGCTTGTGGATCTAAGTAAACCAAAACATTGACACCTTTAATCTTGTCTCCATTATCATAATCCTACCTATTGGTCCAGTGGTGGAGACTTTCGTTTTCTTGATACTGAGATGTAATCTATGTTGACAACTGTAGTCATCTTAAGTAAGTGCTTCAACTATTGTTCACTTTCTGCAAACAAGGTTGTTCATCTTCATTATAGAGGTAGTTGATGAGTCTTCCTTAAACCTGAGAATATTAGTTGAGCTGGCAATAAAACCTAACACAATTTAATAGAGACCGATCTGTCCACTGTGAGTTTTCTTCCTTCCATTGATTTATATTTTCCTTTAAATAATGACAATATGCAGCTGCCTTTGTTACCATCTGTTTGAGATAGTTTGTCTGCAGAGATGTTAATTAAGGGGGGAAAGAAAAAGATTTGTCATCTTAAAAAATACCGACAACTCTTAAGACTCTCAGGAGAATAAAACCATGCTAGAAAATGACATTTCCTCACCTATTACGGCTTCCTTGATGTCTAATTTATTCTCACTTTAATACGCAAGCTTATTCTCAAAGAAGGGCTAGTGTCAGCCTGAACAGAGAGTGAATCTCTTCTAAGAATTTTGGGGTTTTTTTTTTTTGGTCTTTTTTAAAACTGTGGTTTGAATGAAAGCTTACAGGACAGAGACTTTGTTTTGTGACATTGAGCACGACCTCTGCCATGTAGCAGCGAGTGCCCACTTCCTCCAGCCCCTCCCTCGGGCTCCAATTCACCCTTCGGTCCTCCCCCGTCCTGCCTTCTCTGCTGTGTCTTTGGGCAAATGTGGCCCTGTCTTCTGCTACTGACTGATGAATGTTTCCTCTCTGGTGTTATTGTTTACTATGTTTGCCTGTCCTGTCCAGAGTTTGGCTGAGTTATTTTTTGGGGAGAGGATTCCTTGTCAGATTTGAAGTGTTTGAGAGTCACAATCTCAATGTTCTATCAGTCTCTAACAGAGGACTGTCTGGTAACTTGGGATTTTGGAGGGGTTTCACGCATTCATTGTTACACATTTTCCTCCCTCTCTCTTTTTCCTCCCTTCCCCAGTCTGCTTTGCAAGATACTTCTTGTTCCCGATTGCTGTCATGCACATAATGTCTCAGTATACATTGCTGACAATTGTTCTCATCTGTCCCAATGCAGTGTTTATTATCTATCCATTCTTCCTATTTTCCCCCTCACTTCCCCATGTCAGTCCTATTTTATAATAGCAGTATTATGCAGCATTTGTCCTTTTGTGACTGAGATATTTCACTCAATAGAATGTCTTCCAGGCTTACCCATGTCGTGTAGTGTTTTATGAATTCATTGTTTTTCAATGTTGTGTAATATTCCCTTGGATGAATGTACCACAGTTAATCTGTCCATGACCTTGACTTTCCATCAGCATTTTCTCATTCCCTCTTTATTCAGGACCTACCGTTACACCATTGACCAGAACAGTGGGCATTGCAGCAAGCCACCATCTAGTTGTAGTGGTTTCAGGACCCTAACTGCTGCATTTGACGGGTTCACATTTCTAAAAGTTTTAGATTTTCACTTGGGTAGACTTTTTCCTTCAGCACCATAGTTCCTCCTGTTTGTGCCATGGCTTGTTTTGTATCAGAAGAACTCTGAGCTCCTAGCCGTCTGGTGGGCAGGGCCTCTGGTGTTGGACTGCTAACTACATGGTCAGTGGTTGGGACTCACCAGCTTTTCCAAGGAACCATAATCACCAGTCTCCTCCCATAAAGATGTCTAGCCTCAGTGACTCCTTGGTGAGTGGTGGTGAATCAGAGCAGATTTGACAGCAGTGGGTGGGTCTGAGTTCTGAGCACTGCTCCCTGCTGTAGAGGGGAGACATCACAAAGGAACAGCAGAGGTAGATCTTGGCTCGAGATAATTCCTGGACATGCAGAAGGAGGCTAATGGCTTTCTAAGGAATAACAATCTCTTCTCTCCATTCAAGCCACTTCTCTGCTTCGAGCAATCAGTCGAATAAAACAGTGTTTTCACTTGCCAGGTTTTTCCAACACAAACAATTGAGGTGAACAGCGCTTTAGAATTCTCCAGTTTTATCCTTCTCCACTGCCATAGACTTTCCTGGGGAACATCTGGGAACTTCGAACTTCGAACCTTGTGTGACTTCTGTGACAAAGTGAAGGATGAAAAAAAATGATCTTGCCCTTTGAGACCTTTGTTTGCTTTTCCTCTGGATGTGGTTAAATAATAACCTCTCCTGTTCTTCAGGTAACCCTGTAAACTTGTAGCAGAAATTATATGCCGCCATCTGCTTTTTATTTCATCAGTAAACAAACCTATTAAAAGTGCATTTTCTTCCCTCAAGTCTAAAGAATTTGTAATAAACACTGAATAATTTAAAACCCAATTCTTTTTAAATACTTAAGTCTTGTTAGAACTATAGGGAGTCATTTAAAAATAGAAATGAGGCTTTGATGTTTATCTGAACGCAATTATACTCAACTTGGATAAGTTACCTTGACATTATTGAGGTTGGGGTCTATATTGTTTCCTACTGGGACACCTGTCTCCCAGAAATTGCCATTTGTTTAAACACTTTCTGTGTGTTTATTTAGTGTTGTTTAACATAATCTTATACATTTTATTGCCTTTGTGGTTAGGTGCCATTGAGTCTGTTGTGATTCATAGCAACCCTATTTACCGTGGACTAGAATGCTGGCTAGCCAGTCCTGTGCTCTCTTCTCTCTGCGTGGGAGTCTATTGTTACAGTCCCTGTGTCAATCCAGCTTACTGAAGACCTTCTCCTTTTTCACTGAACCTTTGCTTTATGAGCATGGCGCCTCCTCCAGGAACCGGCATCTCATGGTAACACGGCTGTAAGATAAAGTCTCATGGGCGGTCAATTATATGAAGCATTCTGGCTGCCCTTCTTTCTAGATAGTTACTTGTTCTGTTGGCTGACCACGGCATCACCAATATTCTCTAGAAACACCATAGAATGACATCAATTCTTATCTGGTCTTTCTTATTCATTGTCCAACATGCATCTGAGTTGATTGAAAATGTCACAGCGTGGGTCAGGAACATTTGAATCCTCAAGCTGATATCTTTTCTTGTCAACACTTTAAAGATGTCTCTTACAGAGATTTGTCTAAAAGAAATAGATAATTTGATTTCTTGACTGCTGCTTCCTTGCGTATCGATTGTTGACCCCAGTAAAGTGAAATATTTAGCAACTTCAATCTTCTCCAATTATCATGATGTTATCTATTGGTCTGGTTATGGGAAGTTTTTCCACTTCATTGTGAGGTGTAAATCGTATTGATGGTTGTAAGAATTTTATAAACTTTTGTTAAAGATGTGTTAACGGGGAGGGAAACCCAATAAAAACCTAAAAGAGTACCATTTTCTTTTCTCTAAGATTCTATTTTCTGATACCTATCTCTACCTGATCAGTCCTTGGTGCGTTGTGCTGTGTTGTGTTGTGTTGTGCTGTGTTGTGTGCAGTTCAGTCACAAGTGAGTCATAGCTGACTCTCCAGCAAATTTTCAGATTCAGTAAATTTCAGGAGAAGAGATTGTCCATTCTTCTCCCATGAAACCATGTTCCTTTGAGATTGCAGTGTGGTATCTTACCATTATTCCTTAGGTGATACAGTCAGTGAATGCCCTGGACTAGTCCATCAGAAAATTGAAAGGTTAAATCTACCCAGAAGTACCTTCTGAAAATGATTTGGCAGTTTACCTCCAAACAAGCAGCCAGGGAAAGGCCTGTGGAGTTCACTGCTACGCTGACAAGACATGGACAACTCATTTTCTTGAGTACATCTACAATATAACATGAGTAAAAATTTGTCAAGCACCAGTATATAGACTGCTATATTCATTAATTACTATTGCTGGGGTGCTAAATTTGAAATAGCTGTAAAAGAGATTTATCAACATTAAAAGGGTGTGTGAAGTTTTGTTACTGCATGCTTTATTGCTGTTGTTTTTTCTTTTTTTTTTTTAAAGGCAAAGATAGAATCAAAATTCATTTGTAAAGATTTTTTCAATTCATAAATAGTACAAAAACAGAAATTTACTTCGATTTTTTTTAACATAAGTTAAAACATTTGTCTGAGGCACCAGTACATTCACATACAGATCCCCAGTTCCCAGGTTCAGTCAGCAGGTTAATGTTAACAAGTCTTTCCAAAGATCAGTGAATTTCAAATATTTCTTTAACATTAAACTTTGAAACATAAAGTCCCCTGAGTTGTCACATCTTTACCATTCTCATTTCTCAGATTCTGTCAGTAATTAATAACATGAAAACTCAAAAATTTGAATGGGTTGGTGAAGCACCAACAGGTTCTCAGAAGCTATTACCCATGTAGGTTAAGTTCTGCGGTCTGGTGTAGAGCTAAATCCTCATGACTTCTGATCTCATTTAACACTAGACTTCAGCTAGATCTCATAGATCTTAATCGAATTTTAGAAAATGAACATGCTAAAACATGGTCAATAAATATACAGTACCAGGAAAATGTCAGTTGACAATGAGATGTGGAAATTTTTTTAATCAGAAAACAATTCCCTCCTGTAAAGAACCCTTAAGTTCTTTGTAAAACACTAACACCTTTGGCCATGTATTTATTGTAAGCCACATTCCTTGTTAAGGTAAGCTCTACTATCTTTCAAATTTTGGAAAGTAGTTCTTCTGAGGCATTTTTGGGGGACATTCAAACCTCCCAACTCGAGGTTAGCAGCAGAGTGGGTAACATTGTTTTTTTCTGTATCTTAATCTCCTGCATCGCTAGGAGGGTAGAGGTGGGAGAGGGTGTATAGAGGGGTGTGGTGGGGTTAGGGGATAATTAATGAGAATGATAACAAAGAAAGGGTAAGGAGAGAAGCAGCAATAAACTAAAGGTCTAGACTCTGGTTCGTTTGGGAATCAGAAACGACAAGAGGCAGGATAAGGTGGACTGTCTTCCATAGGAATCTTTCTGTGTGGTGTCAGCCCAGTCCGCATGCTGATGTCCTAGGAACAGTCAACAAGTTGAACTCTTTGGAGACTCCTTCCATGCCTCTTCCTAGTACCCAGAATCTGATTCTTTGTCCTGACATGTCTATCACCTGACTCAGCTGAAGAAGGAAAGAGAAGATTTCAGATGAGTCTAGGCACACAGGACAGGAGAATCACTAAAGCTTGAAGGGAATTTTGCTCTTTTCCTGTGGTTGGATACAGACAGTCTCCAGCCCATGGCCATCTCATGTATAGTGGAATCAAGTGTTGTCTTGTCCTACATCTTCACCATGATCCATTGCTGAACAGACCATGCCAACCCATAGGGCTTTCCGTGGCTGATATTCAGAAGGAGATCACCATGTGTTTCTTCTGCTAAAACCTGCCCAGCATGAAAGCAACACACAGGCCCTCACTGATAGTAGCATCACATGAGATGCATTGTCTGTGAATGGAATCTGTGTTCTTTTGTAGACAGGAGAATTTCATCATGACACGACAGTGACCTCAAGGGTAGGACAGTTGTTGTTAGGCACCACTGAGCTGAGGAAGATCCACAGTGACCTTGGGAACATCAGACCTGAGCCGTCCTGTCCGGTGCCACCTCACAATCTCTGACACGCTCAATCCCATTGCTACAGTCACTGTGTACCTGTTTGTCCTTTTGACCTTCTGTAGGATGTTTAGTGCTCTCCTCTAACACCCTAGTTGAAAGGTGCCAATTCTTCTTCGGTCATCTTTATTCACTGTCCAGCTCTCAGGTGCAGATTAAGTGACTAAAAGGGCCATGACCTGAATCAAGTGCATCTTATTCCTCAAACTGACATCATTGCTCCCTAAAAATTATGACAAGTTCCTGACTACAGACATCCCCAGCACGTTATGTGTCCTGATCTTCTGACTGCTGGTACCAAATGTGTTGACTGTGGATGCAAGGAAGATAAAGTCATTGACCATCTCATTGTTTGTCCATCTATCATGAAGCTACTTATTGATCCAGTGGTGAAGATATTTGTTTTATGGACATTGAGAAGCAATCTACTATCAAAGACATCTCCAGAATACTGAGAAGTAATGATGTCAGTCTAGAGCCAAAGGTGTGCCTGATCTAGGCTATGGTCTTCTCAATTACTTGCTATGCATCAGAGAGCTAGATAATGACTAAAGATGACAGAAGAATTTGTGTCTTTGAGTTGTGGTGATCAAGAAGAGTCTTGAACATACCATGGATTGCCAAGAAAACTCTTGGGGAGAGTGAAACCAAATTTCTCCTTGGAGGCTAGGATTTGAAAACTCCTTCTCACATACTTTGAGCATGCATCCAGGAAAGACTGATCCTTGTAGAAGGACATCACACTTGAGAGATGGAGGGACAGTGTAGGAGAGGAAGACCCAAGATTAAGTGGATTTATAATGAAACTAGGACAGTGGGGGTAGGTATATTGGAGTCAGTGAGACTGACCTAGAAAAGGGCAGGCTTCAGAGGGGTTGTACACAGGGCCACTATGAGTTGCAAGTGACTTGATGGCACGTAACAATAATAACATGCATATAAAAAACTTCTCCACCAGGGTAATAAGGAAACTCATAGCCTGGTAAAAAATATTTGGCAATGACATATCTGTTAAGGTGTTCATATCTAAGATTTAAATCTAAAATCCATACCTTGATCAAGGGGCTGTTGTGCAAACAGAGCAAAGGAACACTGCAATGTTTAAAATTAAGGGTGGAAGTGCATCAGGGTTGTAATCTTTCTTCATACCTGTTTAATTGGTATGCTGAGCAAATTATTCAAGAGGCTGAACTCTATGAAGAATAACATGGCATTAAGATCAGAGGAAGACTCATCAGTAACCTACTTTATGCGGATGAAGCAACTTTGCTGGCTAAAAGTGAGAAGGACGGGAAGTACTTGCTGCGGATGAATACAGCCTTCAGTACGAGTTGCATCTCGATGTTAAGAAAACAGAAATTCTTACCACTAGATCTATAGGCAACAGCATGCTTGATGGAGAAGAAGATTTTGTCAACAACTTTATCATCCTTGGATCTATAATTATAACTGTTGCTAGCAGTCAGGAAATCAGGAGACATACTGCACTGGGGAAATCTGAACTCAGGGCCCTGTCCAAATTATTGAGGAACAATTATTTCAGTTTGAGGATTAAGGTGCATCCAACTCAGGCTACAGTATATCTGATCACTTGCTACTCATCTGAGAGCCGGGCAATGAACAAGAATGATAGGAGAAGAACTGAAGCCTTTGAGCTGTATTTCCTGTGATTTTAAAGAAGAGTACTGAACATCCCATGCACTACCAAAAGAACAAACAAATATGTCTTAGAGAAGGAACAGCCCAAGTGCTCCTTGGAGGCAAAGATGATAAAGCTTTATCTCACACATTTGGATATGTTGCAAAAGACGCTATTCCTCGGAGAAGTAAACAATGCTCAGAAAGGCACAAGGTCAACAAGAAAGAATAAGACCCTCAGTCAGGTGAATTGACACAATTGCTGCCACAGTGTGCTCTAGTGTGTCAGAGATTGTGAGGATGGTACAAGATAGGACAGGGTTCAGATTTGTTGTTCATAGGGTCACTTTGGGTCATACTCAACTTGATGACACCTAAGAACAACAATCTAAAATTTATAGAACACTGCAGCACCTCAACAAGAAAAAAGACCAACAACCTAATCACAAAATGGGCTCAAGATATAAGTAGACACTTCATCAAAGATGAAAACCAGATGGCAAACAAACATGTTAAGAAATGTTGAAAATTCTTAGCTGTCAGAGAGTTGCAAATCAATTATGACATATCTTCTCACCCCAGCAACAATAGTGACATTCAACACAGGAGCAAACAACAAATATTTCCAAAGTTGTGAGGATATTGATACTCTTATTTAATGCTGATGGGAATGTAAAAGGGTACAACCATGATGGGAGGTAGATCTTTATCAAAAAGTTGGAAATAAAAACACCATTTAATCCAGCTATCACACTACTGTCATGTACTTTGGATGTTGCTAGATAGAAGAGGTTATTCCCTTGAAAGGGACATCATGCTTGGGAAGGTAGAGAAGAAGCCAAAGAGAGGAAGACCCTCCATCAGGTGAATTGGCACAGTGAACTGAAGCAATGGGCTCAGTCTCTGAGAAGGGATGGTGAGGATGACATAGGATAGGACAGCATTCAGATCAATTGTCCATGGAGGTGTTACGATTTGTACTCGGCTCAATGGTACCTAACAACAACAATTCCACTACAGAGACTATACCCTAAAGAAACAAGAACCACAACACAAACGGATATACACACATCTGTGTTTACTGCTGTGTTATTCACAATAATTAAGAAATGGAAGTAGTCCAACTGCCCATTAATAAACCAATGGATAGAAAAATGATGGTACATTCACACAAAGGCATATTGTGCAGCAATGAATAACAATGACATTATAAAACATAACACAACATGGGTGAGCCTTAAAGAGAAGACATTGTTGTCAGTTGTCATTGAGTCGAGCAGGACTTATGGTGACTCTACAAACAAACGACCTAATGCCTTTCCATAACGATCATCATTTCTCCAAGTTCATAGAGCTTCCAGAGGCATGTGGTTTAGAAAGTGGATACCAACCCTGCTTTTAAACCTGTTTTAGAGCTGGGTGTTTCACCAAACACTGTCCACATTGGGAAAAGATTCTGGTATTTGATACACCAATGGTACATGTTTCAGCATCACAGCAACCCAGGTTGACACAGGTTCAAACATTGACAATGAGCAATGTACAGAGAGGAAGAGTTTTCCTCCAGAAATAACAGCATTAGTTTCATTTAGCAGTGGTTAAGTGACATCAACACTTAAATAGTAATTTTTGCTCTAAAGACTTGAACTCTGTTCTATAACTGACATAATTTCTATACAGAATTCTGTTTCATATCTACCATCATTTACATACATTTATAGGGTTTTAAGAGTTTGTAGAGCTTAGAGAGTTTGTAGAGTTTCCAGAGGATTCTAATTTAGGAAGTGGATGTCACTTCTACCTCCCAGCATAAATCAATCTGGAAGCTCATCCAAACACTGCACATAATGGGTAACCCTTATGCTATTTGACATGACTATAGCATCACAGCAACACCAAGTCATTCAGTTCAGCAAATATATAAAGGAAAATTACTATATAATAACATCGTTACAAAATAGGACTGAAATAGGGGGTTGGGTGGAAAACAAGAAAGTAGTAGCTGGATAATGAACACTGCACTGGAATAGATGATAGGAAAGATTGTCTGAAAGGAATGGATGAAATACGTATGACAATTAACCATCAGGAAAAAGAGGTGCATTACAAAGTGGACCAGGAGGAAAGAAAATGGTATAAGAATGAATGAATGAAAGAATGAAAGCGCAATCTTTCTGCAAAACTGCATTAAAGCTACAATAAAAATTTTGGAAAAAGAAGTCAAGACAGCCAGTAGCCATGGACCCAACCATTTTGGAGCTAGCTTCACAGCATCAGCTGGCTAGCCTAGAAGACGGCTAATTCACAAATCATCTTTAACAGGTAATGCTGTCTTTGCTCCTGACCACCTCTCTGGTCCTACCCAGCCCTTCCTACAGCCAGCAGATGCAGAGTGGACCCTTTTGGCCTTCGGCCTTCAGGCCAAGGGTGGGGATAGCACCATCATTCAGGTTCCAGCTAAGACATAGTTCTTGCCTGGGCCATTAAGTTGCTGTGTCAGTCATGCCCTCAAACTCAAAGACTCTAGCAATCAGCTGCTACAGGAATACAGTCCTGGAGCAGAAGGTCAGAGACAAAGTTCTTCCTTCACAACTGTCAGAAATAGTGGTGAAGAGAGTCAGGAATCTAGCTGCACCACTCCACAGACCAAGGAGGAGGACATGCTTCAGGAGAGAGAACTAGAATTAGAAACACAGCAAGCCATCAACCACAGAGAACTTAGCTGCAGGGCCAGATTGGAAGGAACAGAAGCAGTTGGAATTCTAGTCCCAGCTAATTCTGCTACTGAACCAAAGAGGAAGAACTACAGGCATGGTGATTTCTGGCAGGGTGATTTGCCCTCCCCTTCTTTACTAGTGTGTTGAGATTCCCAACTGAAGTCAGTCTTCCTTTGAGCCCAAGGATCAAAGAGAAATTCAGGCAGAGTGAGCTGCCCTTTCCTCCTCTGGAGCAGTGCACTCCCAAGCTACGGCCATCAGACCAAGGTCTTGCTAATTTCCCAGGCAAGAAAACTCTAGCACAGCAGTGACACAGGTGAAGCAGACTACTTCACATCCTACACAAAACCAAAGCAAGATGTCAACTCCCTTAAGTGATCAAAACATAGAATAAATGGATTTACTGAAGCTGGAAAGTCAGAACTTTCTGACACAAAACTCAAAAGGACAATGATCTAACATTTTCAATGGATGAAAGATAAAGAATTCTAGGAGTCTACAAATAAAAGCCAAGAGGAACTTAAAAAAATATCCAAAACAATGCAAATAAAACAAATGAAGCATTAGAAACTCTGGGAAAACAGGAAAATTCTATCCAGAAAATGAGAATCAGTGTCTCAGAAGCTTTCAATATATTGGAGAGACAGATAAGCAGAGATGAAGGTATAAAGCACAGAACAGCAGATTTTCCCAAAGCAATTTACTTTTTTATTTCCTGGCTGCTGGTACCAAGAGTGTTGGTTATGGAGCCAAGCAAACTAAAGCTGTTCACAATCTCAATATCTTTACAATCTATTCTGCTTAAAAAGGAAACCAATTGACTAGGAGAATATTTGGCAATGACATATCTGAAAAGGGATTCATACCTAAAATTTACATAATATTTTAGCTCCTCAACAAGAAAAAGAGATACAACTCAATTGCAAAATAAGCACAAGATATGGATAGATACTTCAACAACAACAACAAAAAAGACATCCAGTTGGCAAATAAACACATGAAGAAATGTTCAAAATCCATAATTATTAACATTAATCACCAAATAAATAAATAAATACACACACACACACACACAAATTAATAAATAAATCTCTATGAGAAATTTAAATCAAAACAACTATGAGAGATCACACCCCAGCAACAATAGCAAAGTTCAACAGAGCATCAAATGACAAATGCTGATGAGGTTGTGGAATGATTGAAATCCTTATTCACTGCTGGTGGGAGGGTAATATGATGCAACCATTGTGGAAGGTGGTCTGTCTCAGCAATTTCAATACTGGGAGTATACTCGGAAGAAATCAGGGCCGCCACTCAAAAAGATGTTTGCACACTCATGTTTATTGCTGTGTTGTTCATAATAGCAAAGAGATGGAAACAACCCAAGCTCCCATCAACAAATGAAGCAATAAAAAATTATAGTATATTCACACAATGGAATACTATACGCAACACTGCAAAATGATGAACTCGTAAAACATTATACAACATGGGAGAGGCTGGAGGTCTTTATGCTGTGTGAAACATCTCAGTCACAAAAGGGCAAATACTGCTTAACACTGTCATAAAGCAGAAACGGCATGAGAAGTTGAGCTGAAATAGGAAAAGAGTGGATACATAAGGAACACTGCATTCAAACAAATGAGGAAAAGAACTGTTTAAAAGGAATAGATAATTAAGCATTATATGTGTATCAACAGGCCAGAATAAGAGGTGCATTGCAAAGTGAACTGGGGGAAGGTAGAGGAGGGGAAGGAGAAAACTGTGAATGAATATTAAAACAAACAAACAAAACAAAAAAAAATGTGAGACCTGCTCCTCTCATCAGACCTGCTCTTGGGGGACCTTAATTTTGCTCTACTGCAAGATACAAAGGCCTGTGTGGTATGACCAGCCCAGGAGCATTTTCTAGCCACTGCTTCTGCAGCATCTGCTAAAGGCTGCAACCAAGCCCAAGCAGCCTTATACCCGGGCCAGTGACAGAACCACTGCCTGTCAGGTTGAGGGGCTGCAGTTTTACAATAAAATTCTGCCCAGAGCACTAGACTGTTGCTCCTGCCACCTAGAGAGTCCACTGTCCCACTGCCTGGAGACTGTCCAGTAGTTGTCCCTGCTGTTCATCACCAGAGGCACCAATATCACAGGTACTTTGGGTGAAACATTGCTGTCTAGCTAAATCAGATGGGATTTCTTAAGCTAAAGTGTAATAGGAAGGGTGAGGACATGGATTCAGGAGGGCAACAGTCATCCTGCTGCTGGTTGACTATTCTTCCCAAGAGGGGAGCACTAATATACAGGCCCTTCACAAAACATTGCCTCACCCTGGGTGATTATATAGTTACAACAACCTAGTATCTAAGACTCACATAAGAAAGCAGCAGTTTGCCTCAGTCATCATAAAGAAAACCAAAATAAACCTTCTCCTAAGAAAGATGTATGTTGATGTGGAGTTATTTAAATAGCTTAAGAAGAACATGCAAATGATAGAAGAAATAATGGAAGTCATTAAGAAAGCAAATATCCTAGATACAGCAATGCAGAAAAAAATATTGATGAGGAACAACTTGAACATCTATGGAAGAAAATGCAAAAACTTGAAGAAAGAATTGATAGTATAGGTAAAAAGGTACAAGAACTTAAAATATCATCACAAGTCAGAGAGAGTAAAGCCAAAAAAATACTGGAAATAACAGCAAAGCATGAAATTGAGTACAGAATATTAAGACTGAGATCTCAGAAGTGTCCAACACACTGATGGGACAAAAACATAGAACTGAAGAGAAATGGAACAGAGAGCGAGGACCTGGAAGACAAGAGCCTCACTGGAAACATTCTAGAAGAAAAATTTAGAGATGAGATGTAAAGAAAATGAAGAAAACATTAAGAATCATGTGAACTAACAGGAAAAGGAACAACACACATGACTGGAATTCCAGAACATGGGAGTGACAAGGAAGTCACTAAGAAGATTGTGGAAGAAATACTAGAAGAAAACTTCCCTCATATTTTGAAGAATGAGAGAATCCACATTCACGAAACAGAGGGAAAACCAAATAAATGAGACTCAAAAAGAAAAACATCAAGACATATCATAGTCAAATTCTCTGAATTAAAAGATATGGACAGAATACTAAAAGCAGTGTAAGAAAAACAAAGAGTCACCTACCAACAGGAAACAATTAGATCAAGTTCTGATTTCTCAGAAGAAGTTTTGTGAGCTAGAAGACAATGGGGTAGCTCATATAGAAAGTTGAAAGACAACAATTGCCAGTCATGGATCCTATACCTAGCAAAACCCTCCATCAAATATGAAGAGGAAATAAGAGCCTTTACAGAAAAGATGGAACTTAAGGAATTTGTGAAAATAAGACCAAAACTACAAGGAATTTTAAGTAAAATCCTTCACAAGGAGATGTCAAAGGAAAGGAGCTAGACCATAGCAACCAGAAACAACTGAAAAAGAAATATGGCAAAATAGCAAAAGTAAAACCTGGTCTGACAATAATCATATTTAATGTGAATGGACTAAATACACTGATCAAAAAAGAGTTGCAGAATGGGTAAAAAAAACCCCTAAAAATAAGGCTCAGAAGAGTCATTGTATCAGAAGTAACAACCTCCCTCTTCTTCTCCACCTTCTCCTTGGAACCATGAAGCAACAAACACATGTGAGTGTATCTCTATCCATGTTGGTCAGGCTGGTGTCCAGATTGGCAGTGCCTGCTGGGAGCTCTGCTGTCTGGAGCACAGCATGCAGCCTGATGGCCAGATTCCCAGTGAAAAGACCATTGCAAAAGGAGATGACTCCTTCAACAACTTTTTCAGTGAGACTGGTGCTGGCAAACATGTGTCCACGGTGGTGTTTGTAGACGTGGAACCCACAGTCATTGATGAAATTAGCACTGGCACCTATCAGCAACTCTTCCACCCTGAGCAGCTCATCACTTGCAAGGAAGATGCTGCCAGTAACTATGCCCAGGGACACTATTCCATCAGCAGGGAGATAATTGACTTGGTTCTGGACTGGATTAAAAAACTGGCTGACCAATGCGCAGGTCATCAGGGCTTCTTGGTTGAGGAACTTGTTCTGGCTTCACATCCCTGATGATGGAGAACTTATCTGTTGATTTTGGCAAGAAGTCCAAAGTGGAGTTCCCCATTGACCCAGCCTCCCAGGTTTCTACAGCTATGGTTGAGCCTTACAACTCCATTCTCACCACCCACACCACCCTGAAGCACTCAGATTGTGGCTTCATGGTAGACAATGAGGCATCTATGACATCTGCTGCAGAAACCTTGCTATATTGAATGCCCAGCCTGCACAAACCGAATAGGTTACTAGGTCAGATTGCTTCCCTATTACTGTTGCTTCTCTGGCACTACTTCCCTCAGATTTGATGGTGCCCTGAATGGTGATTTCTTAGAATTCCAGACCAACCTGGTGCCCTATCCCCATGTCTACTTCCCTCTGGCCGCATATGCTCCTTTTATCTTTGCTGAGAAAGCTTACCATGAATAACTTTCTGTAGCAGAGATTGCCAGTGCTTGTTTTGAGCCAGCCAATCGCATGATGAAATGTGACCCTCACCGTGGTAAATCCATAGCTTGCTGCCTGTTGTACCATGGCGATATGGTTCCCAAAGATGTCAATGCTGCCATTGCCACCACCAAGACCGAAAGTACCATCCAGCTTGTGCATTGGTGCCCCACTGGCTTCAAGTTTGTTATTAATTACCAACTTTTCACTGTGGTGCCTGATGGAGACCTGGCCGAGGTACAGCAAGCAATGTGCATGCTGAGCAACACCACAGGCATTGTTGAGTCCTGGGCTCCTCTGGACCACAAGTCTGATCTGATGTATGACAAGGAGCTCTTGTTCACTGGTACGTGGGTGAGGGGATGGAGAAAGCAGAGTTTTCTGAGACCTGTGAGGACATGGCAGCACTTGAGAAGGATTATGAGGAAGTTGGTGTGGATTCTGTTGAAGGACAGGGTGAGGAAGAAGGAGAAGAGTACCAAAGTTAAAATGTCACAAAGGTGATGCTTTTACACAGAAGCTTATTCTGTTTTAAACATTGAAAAGTTGTGGTCTGACCGTTAATTTATATGCAACAGTTTATACTTTCACATACAACTACTGACCTATGCTTTAAACTATGAACGCTTTCTCATAGACCCAAGCTGTTCATTTCTCTGATGGGTTTTGAATAAAGTATTTCCTGTCTTAAATGAAAAAAAAAACAAAAAAAAAAAAATAAAAAAAAGAAAAAAACTGACACACCAACGACTAACACTATACTATCTACAAGAGACCTATCTAAAAATGTAGAGAAAGACACACTCAAAATCAAAGGCTGGGAAAAAAAATATACTAAACAAATGGAAATCACAAAAAAGCAAGAGTGGCAATACTAACCTCTGATAAAACAGACTTCAGAATGAAAACCACCATAAAAGACAAGGAACAGCATTACATCCTTATTAAAGACACAATAGATAAAAAAGATATAACCTAGGGGAACAGTTATGACCAGTTGATAGACCTCCAATATACATAAAACAGCAATTAACAGAATTTGAAGAAAGACATAGACAGCACACAATAGTTATAGAAGACTTCAACATGCCACTATCACCAAAACGTCAACTCAAAAGAAACTTAACAAAGATGCAGAAGAGCTAAAGTATGCAATCAGCCAACTCGACCTTGTGGATATATTCAGGGTACTGCATCCAAGTAAAAATCAATTAAATTTCTTCTCAAGTGAACACAGTATGTTGTTTTTCATGGGTGGAGCCAAATGAAGACTAGCAAAGCAGAATGCAATGCCAGAAGGCTAGAAGCTCTCTCAGGCTAATAGCTCCGAGGAACTCCAGAACATCTGCTTTTATTAGCATCCAGAAACAAAGGAATAGTTCACAGATAAATGGAAACTTTAAGGATTACTTCATAGGGTCTTATGGGCCAAATACACCAATCGATAAAAGACGTACATTCAAGCAAGACCTCTTTGTATTCATAAACTGCGCTTTCTTACATTTGCCACAACTTTATCAAGAGCAAGAACATTTGCTTCTACTCTCAAAGGAACGAGTGTCTAAAGATGTATGAAAACTGCTTAAAGTCCTCGTTCTCAGAGCGCCTCATCAGAGCTGCTTGCAATCTTTCTTCTGAAGGCACCTCTATGTGCAAGACACACAGCCACGCCCCAAGGATACAGCCCCTTACATTCTTTGTCCCTTACAATAGTACATTCTCCAGAGTTGCTCACATATTAGGGCACAAAGCCAGCCTCAACAAATTAAAAACGATTCAAATAATACAAAGTATCTTCTCAGATCACAGTGACATAAAATTAGAAATTAACCACAGGAAGGTAAAGCTTATAAAACCATCCATGTGGAAACTGAATAACTCTCTACACAATTGGGTTATAAAAGAAAGATTATAAAATCTTATTGGACCTCCACAAGAAAAAGATTGACAACACAATTACAAAATGGGCAAAAGATATACAAATAACAAATACTTTTCACAGGGGAAGATATTTGTATGGCCAACAGACATATGAAGAAACTCTCAAAACCGCTGGCAGTAGGACAGATGCAAATCAAAACCACAAAGATATACCGTCTCACTACAGTAGCAGCGGCAAAGTTTAATATGTTGCCACACACTTTTAAATTGACGACTGTGCTTAGAAACACATTTTTCCCCCAATTGTTTATGACTGCCATATGAAATTGAGCATCAGTCATTGATGTTGAATGATGATCCTTTTTTATTAATTAAAATGTGCAGAACAGCTGTATTTGTGGCAATGTGTTAACACAGAACAAGCAGTAAATATTGAAGAGGACATGGTGAGATAGAAACTCTCATGCATTGTTGGTGGGATTATAAAATGGTACAACCGCTCTGGAAGACAGCTTGCTGTTTCCTCAGAAAGCTGAATTTAGAAATTCCGTATGACCCAGCTATTCTACTGCTTGGAATACACTCCAAGAAAATGAGAACATAAACATAAATGGAGACTTGTACAACAATGTTCATAGCAGTGTGATTCACCATGGCAAGAACAAGGAAACAGCCCTAATGTCCAAACACAATTGAGTGGATTGAGAAATTATGGCTTATTCACATGATGGAATACTATGCACCAGGCCAGAGAAATGATTTTGTAAATCATTACCTAACTTGGGAGGGACGGGAGAGCATTAGGCTGAGTGAAATAACTCAGTCCCATAAGGACAAATACTGTGTAACTCCGTAGTTGTAGAATGTGTATGAGTATCCAAGAGGAGGCAGATGGGAGCAGAGTGGTGAGGATGAGGAGGAGGTGGGGCATATTTAATCATAGGGTCATA
>NW_006400125.1:121390-138670 GCF_000299155.1 Elephantulus edwardii
AGAGGAGAGGAGAGGAGAGGAGAGGAGAGGAGAGGAGAGGAGAGGGAGAAAGAGTGTCGAGAAGATGAGTTTGATGTAGTGACTGCAACAATGGGCCCTATCAAAGTGGAAGTAATGAAGACAGTGCAAGATAGGGCATGATTCCAATCTGTTCTGCACAGGAGAAATGTGCTAAATCTAGAGTCTTCTCTGTCTCTTCTTCATGTGCTAGTATTTCCCAACAAAGGATGAGTAGAAGTGACTGTAAATAAGTGAACTCGCACACAGAATGCCAATTTAGCAAAACAAATGTACAAGATTAAGGCAATTCAACAGAAGCATGGGTGGTGAAACAGAAACAAACCATGGAAAAGAGTTAAAGTGAAAATAAAAGAGAAGGGGAAAGGGTCGTAGACAGACAGGGATGGAGGCACACCTCCCAGCACACTGCCAGCAGACAGAGCGTGACCCCTGGGTGGCCACTGCCTGTTGGTTTCCAGTCTCCTGTGACTGGTCATAGACAAGCCCCAGCCAGGGGCTTGTGGGATTGGTTCTTATTTAGTTTCCATGTATTCCTGAGAAGAAGTCTTCTTCCTGGTGTAGCCTCCTTTGCGACCTCTTCCAAAAGTACTACCACACGGGTACAATTGTTCTGTATACCTTTCCTACTTCCTCTGAGAAATTTCGTTTTTAGCCCTCTTTGATGAAATCATGAGGATTGGAGGGAAGGGGAAAAGCAGAGAGAATGCAACCAGGTAGCAATTCTAGCACTGGACAATAGAATTGCTATGAGTTTTAGCAGTCTAGACAGCACACAGCAAAAACGAAACCACATCGGTTGGGCTTTCCTTGGTTTCTCTGCATTATGCCCTTGTCTTCTGACCAGGTGGGGCTATCATTGATACCTCCAAGGTATTCAAGAGTTATGAGATCTGTAAAGTGTCAGCAAAAGAGCGGAGGGTTGTTCTGTTTTCTCATCTGATTGTAGATAGCCCAGCCCACCACTGTGTTTGGGACTGCAGGACTCACAGATTACTTCCAATCTAATCTCATATGGATTAGCTTGTGTCCAGAAAAAAAGATTTTACTTATTTCCCCTGTACCTGGGAGTGTGAACTTGTTTAGGTAAAAAGAGGATTTTTCTTGGCAGGTGTCATCATGTAGGTTAACAAAGTCATATTGGAGTACTTGTTTTGCACCTTTGGGATAGAACCAGCTCATAGCTGATGATCCAGAGGGTTTTCAGAGACAGCAATGCAAGACATTGACCATGTTTCTCCAGTGTCGAAGTTGGTGAATTTAAACGGTATGCCTTTGGATTGAAAGAGAACCCTTACCACTAAGCCACCAGAACTCTCTACTAGAGAAGGGTGAGCACTAACCCCTCTAAGTTAAAAAAAAGAGAGAGAGAGAGAGAACAGACATGAAGACAACACACAATGTGATGTGCCTTCCTCAAGCAGCAAAGGGATGTCAAGAACTATGGGCAGAAAGAAAACTCTAAGGAGAGTGACAGGAGGAACTTCTCTCTCAGAACATCAGAAGGACTTGCCGTAGAGGACACTCCAATCTCAACTCCAGTCAACAGAACTGTAGACCATAAATCTTTCTTTTTTAAAAGAACCATTTAAAGATAACATATTGGTTTGGTGTTGAGCTACCACTGAACGGCTGGCGTTTCAAAGTCATCAGCTGTTCTGTAGGAGAAAGATAAGGCAGCTGTCTCCCATAAAAATTTAATGCCTCAGAAACCTGATGGAGGGTGAGCGTGAGTTGAAGTGGATTTTTGTTTTTAAAGGCACTCAGCTGTTGATATTTTGCTTCAGCAACCGCAGGACATTAAATCAGTCCTTTCTAGAACCAGGCAGAGTGGCTTAGAGCAATGACACAGAGACTATGCTGCTGCCTTTGTCTGGACCAGATTTTGCATAGAGGCTGTCCCTATTGGATCCTGGGGAGAAAAGCCATTCCCTGTGTGATGGATGGGAAAGAGCATGGCAAGCATAGCAGAGGGACCACACTGCTCCAGGGTATACCGGGATAGCTGTTCAGTGTGCTCTGGGAAAGAACCACCCAAGATGAGGCGAACCTCTTGGGGGTCGAGGGTCTTCCTGGGTTGTATCTCATCAACATAGGAAATAGAACAGCTAGAAGCAGAAGAAATCCAGAGGGAAGCAAATACTATTGTTGGTGGAAACTGCACTCTGGTTGTTAGTTGTTGTTGTTGCTAGGTGCCTTTGAGTATAAGCCATATTGAGCCAATGAACAACAGGTATGAACATTGTCCTGTCCTGTGACATCCTCAGTCTTCCTGACGTATGAGAGCCCATTGCAGTAGTCACTGTGCCAATCAATCCACCTGGTTGAGGATATTCCTTTGTTTCCCCAACACTCCACCTCTCCAAGCATGACGTCCACTCCAAGGAACAGCCTCTCCTAGCAACATGCTCAAGTGTGAAATCTTTGCCTCCAAGGGGCACTCTGTGCTTTCTCCAAATGTATTTGTTCTTTTGGCAGTCCATGGAATGCTTTTCCAACACCATAAATCAAAGTTATCCGTTCTTTTTGTGTCATTCATCGCCCAGCTCTCACATGAATAGCAAGTGATAAAAAGAGCATGGCCTGAATCAGACTGAGTTTGCTCCTCCAACTGACATCGCTGTTCTCAATAATTTGGAGAGGGTCCTGACTGTAGATTTTCCCAGTGCAATGTTTTCTGATTTCCTGACTGATGGTATTAAAGGTGTTGATTATAGATACAAGTAACATGAAATCACCAACACCATCAGTCTTTTTGCCATATATTATGTTATTGCCTATTGGTCCAGTGGTAAGAATTTTTGTTTTCTTAATGTTGAGATTCAATCTATATTGAATGAAGGCTGTATTCTTTAATGTGGGAGCTCTGGTGGTCTAGCGGCAAGAAGCTGCACTGCAATCCCAAAGGCACGCAGTTTGATGCCACCAGTTACTCCAGAGAAGCATGGGCAATTCCTCCCACACGATGAACTGCATCTGAAAATGCACCAGAGGGTCAGCTATGGGTAGTTTTCGACTCGACGATACAGAGGAAAAATATTCTTTAATCTTCTGTAGCAAGTGGTTCAAGTCCTCCTCACTGTCAGCAAGCAAGGTTGTGTCACCTGCATAACACAAGTTATTGATGTCTTCCTCTGATCTTGATGCTACATTCTTTTGGCATGTAGAGGGAACCAGACAGTCAGTTGCAACTCTATGGTACACAACAACAACAGTGTTCCCTTACTCTGATTGAACACAGCCTTTTGGTACAGATACAGGTTTCACGTAAGCACAATCAAGTGTTCTGGGATTTCCATTACTGACAATGTTAGCCATAACTTGTTATGATTGACACAGTCAGATGCCTTTGTGTAGTCAATACAGCACAAAAAGACACCCTTCTGATGTTCTTTACTTTCAGCCAGGATCCAACTGATGCTAGCAATGATACCCCTGGTGTCACAGCATCTTATAAATCCTGCTTGAACTTCTCACAGTTCCCTATCTATGTACAGTTCTAGTTGTTTTTGAATGATCTTCAGCAGTGTTTCGCTTGCATATGACAGTAATTATATTGTTTGATAGTCTCCACCCTCTGTTGGGTCACTTTTCTTGGGAATGGGAATGAATATGGATCTTTCCAGTCAGTCCTCCAAATTTCCTGGCATAGACTGGTGAGGGCTGCATCTGTGAGTTGAAATAAGCCAACTGGTATCCTATTGATTCCTGGGACCTTATTTTTTTTTCTAGTACCTTCAGTCCAGCTTGAAATTCCTCCTTCATGACATTAGCTCCTTTTCATATGGTACTTCCTGAAATTTTTCAGCATCAGTTAGTTCGTTTGGGTATAGTGACTCTGTGCATTCCTTCCATCTTCCTTTCCTGCTTCCTGGGTCATTCAACATATTGTCTTTAGTATTCTTCAATATTGTGGCTCAAGGCTTAAATTTGTTTTTCAGTTCTTTCAGCTTGAGAAATACAGAGCAAGTTCTCCTTCTATTCTTCAATTCCAGTTTTCTACACATTGCATTATAACACTTTGCTTTGTCTTTTAGAGTTGCCCTTTGAAGTCTTATGTTCAGCTCATTTACTTCGACATGTTTTCCATTTATTTTGGCTTTTTTTGCTAGTGCAATTTTCCAATCTTTTCTGACATCCATTTCAGTTCTATCTTTCTCCTCTGTCTTTGTAATGTTCTTTTGCTCTCTTCATGAATGATATTCTTGGGGAGCTCTGGTGGCCTTAGTGGCAAGAAGCTGAACTGCAGTCTCAGAGGTGCGCAGTTCAAATCCACCAGATGCTCAGCTCGAGAAGGAGGGACAATCTCCCCCAGTACCAGTTAGATTCTATTTGACAGTACACACACACACACAAATAATTTTTTTTAAAAAAACTAAATAATACTCTTGATGTCATCTCACAAGTCACCTGGTCTTCTATAACTGGTGTCTACTGTTTCTAACCTATTTTTAAGATGATATTGAAATTCAGGTAAAACAGACTCAGGCTCATAATTTGGTTCTCTTGGACTTGTTTTAATTTTTTTAAATTATCAATTTAAATTATATTTTAACAAAAGTTTACAGAAAACTTGGATTTCTATTAATTTATTGTTGCACATTCTCCTCTCTATCCCCTTCCCAAGTTCACTTTTCTCTTTGAACAAAATGCTTTCATTGTTACACAATTTCCTCCCCTTGCTCCTTGAACCCCACTCCACTTTGATATGCACCTCTTATTCTGGACTGTTGTTATGCAAATAATACCCAATAATTTTTTAAAATAATTCTTTTCCTCTTCTGTTCTAATGCAGTATTCATTATTTACCTCTTCTTGTCTTAATTTCCCCCGCAAACTCTCGTGTCTGTCCTGTTTTGTAACAGTGGAACTATGCAATATCTGTCCTTTTGTGACTAAGATATTTCACCCAGCATAATCTCCTCCAAAGTCACCCATTTTGTATAATATTTCATTAGTTCCTTCGTTTTCAGTGCTGTATAGTATTCCATTGTGTGAATATACCACAGCTTCTCGATCTAATCATTTGTTGATGGGCACTTGGGTTGTTTCCATCACTTTGCTATTGTGAACAATACAGCTATAAACATGGGTATGTATATATCTGTTTTCAGCCTCAATTTGTACTGTCACATGATTAACTGATGGTCTGTTCCACAGTCTGCCCCGGCTCTGGTTTTGACTGCTAATACTGAGCTTCTCCAATTCTTCCAAAGATGTAGTCAATCTGATTCCTAAGCAGTTCACCAAGTGAAATACATGTGTAAAGTTTCTGTTTGTTTGTTTGTTGTTGTTGTTGTTGTTGTTTAAAAGGTATTTGCAAAGAATAAATCATTGAAATGCAAAATTTGGTAATTCTATTTCTAGCCTAATTTCTGTCACTGAATCCATACTTTTTGACTACCATTCCATCTTCATTGCTTCCTGTCATCCATACTGCATAGGTTTTGCTATATTAAGATAGACTAAAAGGCAGGATTTGCTCTCAGCTTTTTAAACAGCAGACCTCTGAAAACCCTAGGACCAATAGAGGAAAATGGATAGATGTAGTGTTAGAGGTAGAGCCTGGGATGGAAGTCAATCAAAGGAGAAAAAAATAGCCCTAAACATCTTTTAATAGTTGGAACATGAATGTTGGAAAACGAAAAGTTGTAAAAAATGGAATAGAATGCATGAACATTGACACTCTAAACATTAGTGAGATAAGATGGACTAGCTTTGGCAAATTTGAATCAGAAAATCACATGGTATACTGTGCTGGGAATGGAAATAGAGTAAGAGTTATTTAGTTTCCATATGGGTGGTTTTGTAAGCTTTACTCTTCTGTGGTTAATTTCTAATTTTATGATATTGTGGTCTGAGAAAATACTTTGAATTCTTTCAATGTTTTTTAATTTGTTGAGGCTTGTTTTGTGGTCTAATATATGATCAATTTTGGAAAATGTACCCTGTGTACTTGAGAAGAAAGTGAATTGAGTTTTAGTTGGGTGCAGTTCTCTGAATACAACCACAAGGTCAAGTTGGCTGATTGCATAATTTAGATCTTCTGAATCTTTGTTGAGTTTCTTTTGAGTAGACCTATCCTTTTGTGAGAGTGGTGTATTGAAATCTTCTACCACTATTGTCGTGCTGTCTCTTCTCTCTTCAATTCTGTTAACCATTGTTTTATGTATTTTGCAGGTCTATAATCCTCAGATTTTCTTTGTAATGCCTGCACTCCCACAAACCCAGTGCCAGAGTTTCCAAAGGAAATATAAAGCCCTTTAGAAAGGATATAGCGAAGGTGTATTAAGGGAAAACAACTGAGGGGCAGCCAGGAGCCTGTTTTAAATTTAAAAAGAATTTTTAAATGTTACTCTGCATTGCAAAAATGGTATTAAAATAATCACGGGGGGAAAGAAAATAGAATAAGAATGGTGTTGGATTTGTTATTAAAAGACAATTTCAAGTTCTGTCCTAAAGTACAACATTGTAAGTGATAGGCTAATATCCATATGCACTCTGGTAGTTTGGACCAAATCCTCCCCTCCCTACCTCTTACTCTCTAGGTCAAGAAAGACTTCAAACACATGTGCAGGGCTGCGCAGGCCAACTCCATGGTTGTAAGTCTTCTCCTTTGCTGCCCCTCCACCTTTCCAGTCATGATGTCTCTCTCCAAGGAATAGCTTTTCCTAACAAAATGCCCAAAAATAGATGAAATGCAGCTTTGTCTTCTTTGTCTCTAACGAGCACTCTAATGGGGGTAAAGATTCAGCAAACACCAAGTTTACATTTGATATTGTTTCAAATAGGAGGTCTTTTGTGTCATGCACTTATTAACTACTCATTGGACATCTTAGCCTCCTGTCAATTCGACACATGCTTCTTTTAAGAAAGATGACACAGATGTGAAGGAGTCGACAGGCTCAGACCATCATAACAAAAGGTAGAGAGAGTATGGAAGCAAATACTTGGAGATTCCCATTAGGGAAGTTGCCTGAAGAAGAGATGAGGAAGATGCTTATTAAATAGCATTTAGAGATGGAGGTGGTTGAATATTTGATAGAATGTGTGAGACATTGTAGTCAAAAAGAACAATATAAATCTGCCTTGAAGGAGAATCAATGCAGGAGGTTTAGGACACCGGGAATCCCTGAATTTGGTTTCAGGTGAAATTCTGTCCTCAGAGGCTCTGGGAGGGAAGACGGAAGGATGAGAGAACAGCCCAGGTGACCATGTGTTTGCTTTGCCCATGACAGCTCTTATTTAGAGCTGTGGTGACGATATATTTATTAATCATTGGCTGTGCCTTTCTTGCCTGAATATTTTTGTCAAAGCAGATATTCATTTACATCATGTCTGTCACTCCATTTCACTTCCTCTCACATCTATCACCCATCTGTTAGTGTGTCATATGGTGGTAGCTTGAACATTACTGGATGCTGGAAGCTAAGCCACTGGTATTTCAAATATCAAGGTCTTTAGCCATGCTCAGTAGGTTCAATGGAGCCTTGACTCTACGACAGACTAAGAAGAAAAGACTGGTGATATCATTCTGAAACTTAGCCAATACAGACCTGCAGGATTAGAACATGTTATTATTTAATATAGTTATAGATATTATTTAATATAGTTCTATGTCATAGATTGTATGACACTCAGAATACATAATCTTACAACCATAAATTCAAGCATACCAACTATCATGAAGATGGCACAACACTACTATTGTTGTCCCTGAGGTCACCAGCAGTCTTCATGGTTTTTCTTCCTCTTCTCCTTTTATTGACTCAACGGCAACTGACAAAAGTTTTTAGCATAATCATTTATTTACATTTAAAACTAACTAGTTCATAACACCATATAAATCAAGGAAGTTTCTTACCGCGAGAACACCAGCACTCCTAACATAAAATGAGAACAGTGGGCTTCAGTTGATAGAGTTCTCACCTTCCATGGGAGAAAATGAGTCTGCAAAGAATTCTCCGAATTATTGAGAAGCAATGATATAAATTTGAAGGCTAAGTTGCATCTGATTCAGGCAGGCCATAGTCTTTCAAATCACTTCCTATGCATCTAAGAGCTGAAGAATTGATGCCTTTGTGCCTTGATGTTAAAGAAGAGGACTGTAAAATGAACCAATTTTTATGTGTAGGAGAAAATACATCCAGAGTGCTTTTTGGAAACAAAAATTAAAAATCTTTGTCTTACATATTTTGAGCAGGTTGCTACAGGGGGCTTTTCCTTGGAGAAGAATACCATGTTTGGAAAATGGAGGGTCCGTGAAAGAGAGGAAGACCTTCAACGAAATGGATTGGCATGGCAGCTGCAGCAATGGGCTTGAGTGTGTCAGAGATGACGAGAATGGCACAGAATAAACCAGGGTTCAGGTGTGTTGTTCATAGAGTCACTATGCATCATACCTGACTCAACAGCACCTAACAATACTTGAGAGACATGTGTTCAATTCCCACTCAATGCACCTCACATTCAGTCACCGAAAGCATTTCAAAGCAATGGCATAGAACTCTACCAAAGGTAGGTGTCTTGTCAAGGTGATGCCGCTACAGTTTATGAGTAATCTGATCTCTGTCTGATGTAGGGCAAGGGCAAGAAGAGAAGGTGAGGGCTTCAGGAAGATAATAAAAAAGGGTCAATGAAAAGGCACAGAGATGTTGGGCATCTTCATCCTACGGGACACACTTTCCACATTCATGACCAAGATTGATGATGTTGTGTTGTTGTTGTTATGTGCCATCAAGTAGCTCTCAACTCTGCCCTGTCCTGTGCCAGTCTCACTGATTCCGACATGTCAACCCCTATTGCCCCATTTCCTGTGTCAGCCCATCTCATCCAGGGTCTTCCTCTCCTGTGCCATCCCTCCACCCTTCCAAGCATGATGTCCTTCTTCAGGGCTTGGTTCCTCTAGGCCACGAACCCAAATTATGTGAGACGGAGCTTCAAAATCCTAGCCTCCAAGGAGAAACTTGGTTTCACCATCTTCAAGGTAGACCTATTTTTTTTCCCTTTATGGTTCATGGTGTTTCAAGACCTTTGTCCAGCACCACAACTAAATGACACAGATTCTTCCTCCATAATTCTTAGTCATTGTGCAGCTCTCTAATTCATAGCAATTAATTGCAAAGATCATGGCCTGGATTAGGTCTACCTTAGTCTCTAGACTAATACAGTTGCATTTCAGTATTCTGGAGAGGTCTCTGACAGCAGATTTTCCCAGTATAATTCATCTTTTGATTACTTGCCTCCTGGTGCCAATGATGTTGATTTTGAAAGCTATAATTGTCAACAACCTCAATTTCTTCACCATCTATCATAGGGCTGCCAAATGACCCAGTGGTGAGAATCTTTGTCTTCTTGATGTTGAGCTTCAATCCATATTGGAAAACTACAGTCCTTGACCTTCTGCAGCAAAAGCTTCAAGTCCTTCTCTGTTTCAGCAACCAGGGTTGTGTCATCTGCATAACGTAGGTTGTCAATGAGTCTTCTTCCAATCCTGATGCCACGTTCCTCCTCATAAAGCCCAGCCTCCTGAATGATCTGTTCTGCATATAGATTGAAAAGGTATGGCGACAGGATACATCCCTGACACACTTCCTTACTGATTTTGAACCACGCAGTGTTTCCCTATTCTGTTCTGAGGACTGCTTCCTGGCCTAAGTATAGGTTTTGCATAAGTACAATCAAGTGCTCTGGGATTCCAATTTTAGCCAAGATTAGCCATAATTTGTTGATATGTTAATTAAATCAACAGACTTTTAGTATGAGAAAGCTGATAGAGTAATATAGGTGAAGATCTCACTTTTTGGAAGGAATGTTGTTGTTTTTGTTGTTGTTGTTGTTATGTGCTGTCAAGTCACTTGCAACTCATAGCAACTCTGTGTACAACCTTCCTCTATCCTGTGCCAATCTTATTGTCTCTGTTACACCTACTCCCATTACCCCGATCAATGAATCAATCCATCTCATCAAGGGTCTTCCTCTCCTGCACTGTCCCTTCACCCTCCCAAGCTTGACGTTCCTCTCCAAGGATTGATCTCGCATAGCATTGTGTCCAAAATATGTCAGAGGAAGCTTCAGAATCCCTGCCTCCAAGGAATAGTCTGGCTTCACCATTACCAGGATAAACTTGTTTGTTCTCCTAGCTGTCCATGGTATATTCAATACTCTTCCCCAGCACCACAGCTCAAAGGCATTAATGCTCCTTCTGCCATCCTTAGTCATCGTCCAGCTTTCTGACGCATAGCAAGTAATTGCAAAGACTGCCTGTATCAGGTGCACCTTAGTCTTCAGACTGACTTTGTTGCTCTTGAATACTTTGGAGATGTCTCTAACAGCAGATTTTCCCAATGCAATTCATCTTTTAATTTCCTGGAAACAACAAAGAGTGTTGATTGTAGAGCCAAGCAAACTGAAGCTCCTAACAGTCTCAATCTCTTCACCATCTATCATGATGCTGCCAATCGGCCCAGTGGTGAAAATTTTTGTCTTCGTGATGTTGAGCTTCAATCCATATCAAAGGCTGCAGTCCTTGACCCTCTGCAGCAAGCACTCCAGGTCCTCCTCAGTTTCCGAAAGTAGGATTATATTATCTGCATAACGCAGGTTGTTGATGAGTCTACATCCACTCCTGATGCCACATTTCTCCTCACAAGGCCCAGCCTTTCTGATAATCTGTTCCGCATATAGATTGAAAAGATATGGAGATAGGACACACCGTTGGCATATACCCATCCCAATTCTGAACGATGCAATGTTTCCTTGCTCTATTCTGATGACTGCCTCCTTGTCCAAGTATAGGTTTCACATAAGCACAATCAAGTGTTCTGGGAGTCCCATTCTTCTCAGAGTCAGCCACAGTTTGCTGTGATCTACACAGTCAAATGCCTTTGCATAGTCAATGAACCAGAGATAGACATTCCCCTGGTACTCCCTGCCTTCAGCCAAGATCCATCTGACATTAGCTATAATATCCTTAGTACCATGGCCTCTTCTAAACTCAGCCTGCATTTCTGGCAGTTCTTGTTGATGTGCTGTTCCAGTCGTTTTTGGAAAATCTTCAGCAGAATCTTGCTTGCATGTAATATGCATGATATTGTTCAATAATTTCCACACTCTGTCAGATCAGCTTTCTTTGAAATGGGAACAAATATTGATCTCTTCCAGTCACTTGGCCAGCTGGCTGTCCTCCAGATTTCTGGGCACAACTTGGCGAGCACATCCAGGGCAGTGCCTGTCTGTTGAAATATGCCACTTGGTATGCAATCAATTCCTGGTACTTTCCTTTTTGCTAATTCTTTCAGAGCATCTTAAACTTGTTCCTTCATCACCACAAGCTCTTGCTCATACATTGTTTTATAAACTTCTGTGTCTGTCAATTCCCATTTGTACAATGACTCTGTAAACTCTTTCCATCTTCTTTTAATGCTTCCTGGATCATTTAATAGTTTGCTCAAAGCATCTTTAAGTGTTGCAACTCGGGGCTTGAATTCGTTCTTCAGTTCCTTCACCTTAAGAAATGCTGAGAGAGTTTGGCCCTTTTAATTTTCTGACTCCAGTACCTTTCACATTTCATTGTAATACTTTACTTTGTTTTCCAGCACTAAACTTTGGAATCTTCTATTCAACTACTTAATATCTTGATTTCTTCTCTTTGCTTTGGCTTCTCAGCACTCTAGTGCAATATTCAGAGTTTCTTCTGACATCCATCTTGATCTTTTCTTCCTCTGCTGTTCTTCTCAATGATCTTTTGCATCCTTACTGGGTGATACTCTTGATATCCTCCAACAGTTCATCCAGTCTTCACTCATTAGTGTTCAAGGCCTTAAATGTGGTGCTGAGATGGTTTTGAAATTTCGGCAGGGTAAACTCAAGGTCAAATTTTGGTTCCTGTGTACTTGATTTAATTAATAATGTCAAAGATGATGAAGATGACACAGGATAGGACAGGATACAGATCTACTGTTTATAGAATTGTTATAATGCATACTCGACTAGAGGCCGTCTTCCAACAATGGCCAACTTTTGTAGTCCAAAAGGGATCAAACACTCAATAAAGATGCATTAAAAATTATTGGGGACTGGAGTCATGAGATCGGAAATAATGAGGAAAGAATGATAATTTGAAAGCATGGACTTGGTGACAGAAATGTGACAGGATATTGAATAATTGTCATTTGATCTGTTCATAACAAAAACCACAGCTGGTTGAGGATTTTCCTTCTTTTTCCCATCTCCCCACTTTTCCAAGCATAATGTCACCTTCCAAGGAATAATTTCTTTTATTTACATGCTAACGTGTGAGACACTAAACTTTGCCATCTTTTTCTCCAAGGATCTCTGGCTCCATTTATTCCAGGACATATCTATTTTTCTGTCAGTCCATGGGGATTCCACTCAGTACTCTTCCCCAACACCACAAGTCAAAGGCATTCATTCTTCTTCTATCATCCTTCTTTATTATCCAGCTCTCAGATGCATAGTAAATGATTTTTTTTTAAATGGCCTAAGTCAGGTGCTCTTTAGTCTTCAGTCTGACCTCACTGCTCTTCAGTATTTTGAAATGATCCCTGACAGCAGACTTACTCAACACAATATTTCTCCTAATATCCTAACTGTTTGCATCAAGACTGTTGACTGTTGATCCAAACAAGACGAAATCATCTACAAATTTGGTACAATTTCTCAATTTTCTCCTCTTCGGCTTAAGTTGCTGGTACAGACTTTTGAATAATAGTCATATTAACAGGTCTTCCTTGTACTTACATGGAGAATGTCCTGACACTCAAAGGCATCAATTCTTTTTCTGTCATCCGTATTCATTGTCCAGGTCTCAGATGAATAGCTAGTAATAGCAAAGACCATGGCCTGAATCAGACACACCTTAGTCTTCAAACTGACATCACTCCTCTCCACAATGATTTGGAAAGATCCTTAACTGCAGATTTTCCCATTGTGTCTCCTTATTTCCTGAGTGCTTGTACCAAGGGTGTTAATTGTGGAATGGATGTCTTTGAGCTGTGATGTTGGAGAAGAGCACTGAATATCATGGACTACCAAGAAAACAAATAGATATGTCTTGGAGAGGGTGCAGCCGGGAGGCTCTTTGGAGTCAAGAATGATGAGGCTTCATCTTAACACACTTTGGACATGTTGCTAGGAGGTGCTCTTCCTTGGAGAGGGACATGATGTTGGGAAGGGGGGAGGGTCAGTGAAGGAGAGGAAGATGTTCAGCCAGGTGGATTGACACAGTGACTGCTGCAGTGGGCTCTTGTGTGTCAGGAAGTGTGAGGATGGTGCAGGACGGGACTGGTTTCAGATCTTTTGTTCATAGGGTCGCTATGAGCCATGCTCAACTCAATAGCACCTAACAACAACAACATCCTAACACTTAGAACATTGTACTTTAAGATATATCTTGAAATTCGCTTTTTAAGTATGGATGCAGTACTAGTCTTTCTCAAGTTTTCATTCCTGGCCTAGTAGATCGTAGGATTGCCTGATTTAAAGTGTCCCATGTCTGTCTATCTCAGTCACTTACTATATCGAACTGAATGAGTCCCACTTTATTTTTGGCATCTTCCAGTTTTTCTACATTAATGTTTTGTACATTCCATATTCCAATTACTAATGATTATTTGCAATTGTCTCTTCTTATTTTTAGCAATTTCCCACTTGGTTTCCATCACTAACACTGTCATTACTCATGTTCATCTGTTGTTCGCAGTGTTTTAGAAGACTTGTTATGTCAAAAGTAAATGAACAGTCCTGCTTTCTAGAATGTAATAATCTGTGTTTTAGACTTAATTACATTAAAGAAAGAAGTTAAATTTGCACTTAAGATACTGGCAATAAATAATGTCCAAGGAATTTATGGGATATCAACTGACATGTTCCAACTAATAGATGCATCCATGGTTATGCTCACCAATCTATGCCAGACTATTTGAAGGATAGCTCACTGGCCAACTGACTGGAAGAGATCCATCATTGTTCCCCTTTCCAAAAAACGTGATCCAACAGAATGTATCAATTATTTTAAAAAATCATTATTATCACATGAAAGAAAAATATTACTAAAGATCATCCCTCAAAAGTTATAACAGTATGTAGACATTTCATGGTTTAGAAAAAGCTGTGGACTAAGTGATGCAATCTAATCAAATGCTAGATGCATCTTGGCTAGGAAGCAGAGAAAGTCAGAAGAATATCTGTATGTGTTTTATTGACTATGCAAAGACTTTTGACTGTAGATCATAACAACTATGGCTAACATTGAGAAGAATGGAAATTCAAGAACATTGTGCTTGTGTGAAATCTATACCTAGACCAAGAAGCTGTTATCCAAACAGAGTAAGGGAACACTGCATAGTATAAAATTGGGAGGAATGTACTTCAGTGATGTATCATTTACCCATACGTATTTCGTTTGTGTGTTAAGCAAATAACTTATGAAGTTGGATGCTATGAAGTGGAAGGACACACCAGGATCGGAGGAAGACTTGCCAACAAACGATATTATGTGAATGGCCCAGCTTTGCATGCTGAAAATAAAGATGACTTGAAATACTTGCTGCAGAAGATCAAGGAGTGCAGCCTTCGGTAAGGATTACATCTCAACATCTATGGGGAAAGAAGGGTTCTCCCCACTGTGCCAATAGGTAACATTATAATAAAAGGAGAATGAATTAAAGTTGTCAAAGATTCCAACTTGCTTGGATCAACAATTAACACACTTGATACCAGCAGCAGTCAGAAAATCAATCAGGAGGCACATTCAGTTGAGTGAGTCTGCTGTCAGGTACCTCTCTGAAATACTGAAAGTAATCTCTGAAATACTGAAAGTAATGATGTTGGTTTAAAGACTAAGGTGTATCTGATTCAGGCCATGATCTTTTCAGTCACTTGCTATGCTTCTGAGAACTGAGCAGTGAGTAAGGACGAGAGGAGAACTGATGCCTTTGACCTGCAGTGTTGAAGAAGAGTACTGAACATCCTATGTACAGCCAAAAGAACAAACAGATATGTCTTGGGAAAAGTGCATCAATAGTGCTCCTTGGAGGCAAAGATGAAGCTTTGTCTTTCATACTTTGGAAATGTTGCTATTGTTGTTGTGCCCCGTCGAGTCGGAGCTGACCCTCCACTGGGTTTTCAGAGGCAGTTAACTGCATGGGAGGAGCTCGCCCATTTTTCTCCTGTGGAGCAGCAGCTGGTGGCTTCAAACCACGTGCCTTCTGGATTATAGTGCAGCTTCTTGTCACTAGGCCACCAGATCTGTATAATGGACATGCTGCTAAGAGGCTATTCCTGGTAAAGGAACATCAAACTTGGAAAGTTGGTCATTGAAAGAAGGGAGGTCCCCCAAAAGATGGAGGGACTGCAACAATGGTCTCAAGTGTGTCAGAGATGATGAGGGTGACACAGAGTAGGACGGATTTTAGGTCTGTTGTTCTTAGGGTCACCATGAGTCATACTCAACTCAAGGGCACCTAACAACAACAACATTTGAAACTACACAATATTAAAATAACTGTGGTAATGATGATAGCCCCTCTAATGTAGACCGTCCTCTCTTGGTAGTTCACCTATTTGTGCAGGTTGGATCCTTGCAGGCTCTGGGAGGTCACCTTTTCTTAGTAGGTAATAACATTTTTCATCATCTCATAGAAGATACTTTCATTTTAAGCTCATTTTCTCTTTTGGAAAAGTCAAGGAGGCAATACTTAGGGAACTTTAAATAGACTTTGTAGAAGTTAGATTTTTTTACTTGCCAGAAGCAATGACCTCCCTGGCAGTCAAGGGCTCTGGGAAGGACACAGGAGAGCCACTCAAGGCTAGCATTCATGCAGGCTGGGTTACAGAGGCTTTAAGCATTTTGATGATATGCTGTTACTTCTAAAATCCTAACTCCGGTCAAGAAGTCATCTGATTTGAGCCCATATTTTTGGAACACAGTACAGTGATAAGACCTATTTGGGTCAGTGTTTGCAGCAGTATCTACAGAAGCTCACGAAGACAAAGCGCTACTCTAAACCCCTGTCCTGATTGTGAGGGAGGCTACAGTCACTATTTCTAGATTCAGCAGTTGTTACCTTTCCATTTTATGAAAAATATGATCGGTGCTATAAGCCAGAATGTTGCCTGGAGGTGAGGATGATGAAGCTTCAATGAATAGACGTTTGCCATGTTATCCAGAAAAGAACATGATGTTTGGAAAAGTAAACGGTCAGTGTAAAAGAGGAAGACTTTGAGTGCGGTGAACAGATGAAGTGACCACACAGTGGCCTCAACAGCAGTGACTGTTAGGATAGTGCTGGCCTGGGCTGAGCTTCATTCTGCTGTATATTGGACTTGGAACTGACTCCGTGGCACCAGACAAAAGCCACTGAATCAGTTTTCCAAAGTGACAGTTTTCGGGATGTTGCTGGAATGAATGCAGCCAGTGTTGCCCAGAGTCACCCATGGTAGACATGTTGCAGGAGAGCACCCAGATTAAGAAAGAGGAACAAGAAAGACTTGACCATTTGCTTCTGAAATGAGCCAATGAAAAGCTCCTGTATTACAACAGACCATCATCGGACACAGTGCTGGGAGAGGAGGCCCAGAATTAGAAGGCGTTCAAGACACGGAGAGACGGCACGTAGGATCAGGCAGCGTTTCCCGATCTTTCTCATGGAACATCATGGCTAGAGGCCAAGTGCAGGGCAACTAACAACGATGAGGATGGGAATATGGAAAAGACACGTTATCATAAAGTAGGACGTGAAATAAGGACACCAAAGTTTACCTCCACTGTATCCATAGCTACAGATCATTACAAAGCAGTGTTGCAACCTGAGCGCATACACCACAAACACGCATAACAGTTGTAGCGGGAAAAGGTGACTAGAATGCAATAAAATTAATATTTGTATATGTGCAAGCTGCAAATAAGAAGTAATAGTAAAGAGCAATTGATTTCTTTGGATTCTATTATTGGTAAAGACTACTGAATATACCACAGACTGCCAAGAGAACAAAGAAATCAGATGAGGGAGAAAACTGTTTAAAAGGGATAGATGACTGGGCAGTGCTGTCATGACAGGAGTCCAGAATGAGGGCTGCTCAGTGCAGTGGACGTGGGGGGAGTGATTGTATAACAGTGAAAGAGTTTTTCTTTTACCTATCAAGGAGAAAAGTGAATTGGGTGGAGGGGGTGGTCAGGGAGAAAAGTGCAATTAATGACCGGAAACCATAAGGCTCTATAAACTTTAGTTAAAATTAATT
>NW_006400125.1:139755-146718 GCF_000299155.1 Elephantulus edwardii
AAAATATAATTATAGAAAAGAAAAGATATCTGTTTTGGAAGAAATGCAGCCACGAGGCTTCTTAGAATCAAGAATAGAGACTTCAGTTCATCTACTTTGGACATGTTGTCAGAACAAGCCGGTTTGAAGAAGGACATCATGCTTGGTGAAATAGAGGTCAATGAAAAATACAGTCCTCAAGAAGATGAAATGGTACTGGCTGTAAAATTAGTTCAAGCAAAGCAATGCTGGTGAGGATGATGAAGGACTAGGCTGAGAATGGGGACGAGCTGACTCTGACCCATAACGTCAGCAAAGTCCGAGAGCCCAGCCGGGACTAGGACATGAGTTCTGGGGGCACACAAGGCCCAGATTCTTCAGGATTGCCAAATCCCTTTGCAGAGTTTTGCTATCTCATTGTTGTCATCCTTTTCTATTTTTCATTCTCCACTGCAGAGGAGCCTTGAGTGGAACAAGGAGACAGTGACTGATAGAAATATGACAATTATATATTTAGAAACTTGAGATAATGAAGGCAATTTTTGCAAAGCCAGCAGACCGTAATGTTTATATCTGTGCTCCTTGAATGGCGGAACCCCGTCCTCACAGACGCCCTGGGAGCAGACGCAGAGGCAGCCAGCCATGGAGATGCCATCACGAGGCCCACATCTTCTGTCTCAGGCAGAGATGGCTGGTAATTTCACAAGTGGGCGTATTTGTGCTTGAACAGATTGATCCAGTCCTGCTGCTGCTTCCTTTTTCCACGGTGAATCAATCAACATCACCGGGTTTTGTTTTATTTTGTTTCAGAGTCTCTGGGTGGCGTAAATGCTAGACAACTAACTAAAAGGATGGTGGTTAGAGTCTGCTCAGAGGTTCAAAAAGGCTGCCGATCTCTTCTGAAAAACCAGGGTTCTCCCCTGAGCGCTGTTCTCTCTGACACCTAGGGTTTCATCACGAGTGAGAATGGATTCAAGGGCAATTGGTTGATGAATTAGTTGGCCATGACAATCATGGTTTGCCACATTTTCTAGGGAATTCTTAATTTGTATCAACTGTGGAGGAAGGCTGCTGAGGAGAATTTATCCTCGAGGCCCTTCTTTAAAACCATCAGAAGCGAGAGAGAGAAGATGAAGAAACAGGAGGTCTAATTGAGAAGCTGAAACAAAACACATAGGGAACATGGGATGTAAAAAGTAAATATATTCCTGAGTGGAATAGAAGTAGTCCATGGAACAAAAGATAATCTGGCAACAGACTTGTAAGAGTGATCTTCCACTCACTCAAACCCATGTGGGGAGTATAAAAAGATTCTTGAGGGCTCGGGAACTAAAGGAATGGGAAGTGGCACCGCTGGGCTGCCCCTAAGTGTGTTCTTAATCCGTTCCTACCCACTCTCACTTAACTCTTAATACAAAACAACGAGCTCACATATGCTCATGATTGTTGAAATGGTACAACTCTGGGTAACTTTGCTTGTATATGTATTGGAGTCACCATGCTTTGGAACCAGCTTCAGATCAACTAACAACAGTTAGTCGTAATATATGGGAGGAAAAAACCCTCATGATATAATATTATGTAAAAGAAGGACCTCACATTTTATTTTTGCTATGGTCATGGCTACAGAAACCCCCGGAGGTATTATGGTTAGATAATTGTTGCACTAGTGCCACAGCTTGACGTGTATGCACCAAACCTAACAGTAATAAAGTAAGAGTCTATTAGCATGCGTAGAAGAGTAAGTCTCACGAGAACCCAAGGGCCAGGCCAGGAATTAAACAGGGGTCCTGTTGGGCTCTCAGGGCACAAAGTCTTGGTCCTAAGCCAGAGAAATGCTTAGGAATGAGAAAGAGCGGCTGATTTGGAGCCCCCAAAGGACCCTCATGGAGATGGCAGGACTGCGCGGTGCTTTGGGGCAGGTACACCGTGGTGGGGCCACACAAATGACTCGTTCTTTGTCCTGAGCCTGCTCTTCCTACCTTTAAGACCCAAAGAGTGTTGAGGTCCTTGAATTTTCCCCCAAGTTAATGACATTAACTGAGGCAATAGATTGGCCCACGGGAGTGAAAATGAGCTCATAGGAACATTTACTAGACGCCTAGCAAACGTTGGACAATAAACAGCAAATAGGAGATGAAGTAAAATTACTGCACACTGCCAAGAACATGAATTTGAACAATCCAGAAGCTTCTCTGCAGGATAAAGATGAACATTTTCCTCCCGTAAAGATTGACAGCCTCGGCAACCCGCTGGAGTTGTCGCCATGAGTCAGATTCAAGTCTACAAGAATGAAACATTGATTTGGATGTGCTTCTGCCATCATTTGTAGACATGCCCTGTTCTGACTGCTTTACGTTCCATCCCCTGCGTATACAACATCTTCCGTAGTATCGTAGGTGGGCGTCTCCAGAGTAGCACCATATAGATGTGGATATTGAGAGAGATTTGTTTCAAGGAACTGGCTCACACATTTGTGGAGAGAAGTTTCAAATCTCTGGGTCAGATTAAAGAGTGGATGTTTCTCTTAACTTACGTGGATGCAGGGGCTGAAGGGAGATCCTGCAGCAGGCCAGCCGGCGTGCATGGTCGCAGAAGCTCATGGATGTGAGCTGCGGACCTTTCTCTCTCTAACACAGCATGTGACACACTGTGCCACCAGGTCAACACATAGACAAGGTTTATTATGGAATGATCATGAAAAGATACAAACCAAATGCTGCTGCAGAGAGATGGACTGAGGGAGAGATTCTAGGACTCGGTCGGAAGGTTATTTATTGAATAAATGGGAGAGGTCACCATAATCAGGTGGTCAGGAAATGGAGAAAGAATCAGGGGAAAAGCGGTCTTACTCAATATTTGTTCTTGTGTGCCTGAGTTTATTTATATATAAAGTATGCTTCCAACTAATGCAAATATACACAGAAGAGAAGACAGTCAACTTATCTCTGTTCCAAGGACAGTCTTTCAAGAAATGTCAGAAAAGATAAAACACACTTCCCCAATGTGATTGTTCTGGTCCATTTACCCTAATATTAGAGGCACGTGAGCTCTGGCACTGTATTCTCTATGGAGTTGCACGGTTAGCCCCAAAGTCACAACTCTCGGGCAGTTCGAATCCATCATCAGTGGCTCCATGGGGGCCAAGCTGGGCAGTCTCTTTTGGTGCCATTCATGGCCTCCTGAAACCTGCTGGAAGGTGGGCTTTGAGCTCTCACTTGACAGTAATGAGGCTTTTGAGGAGCATAGGTGAACGGCGTTTTCGCTGACTAATCTTCGCTGTAAACTGGCTGACGGTAACCAACCGTATTAAGAGCTAATACTTGGCCAGAATTTCAAATTTTAGGAAAGAAGTCATATGGACGATGTAATTTTATCTTCACAATGACGCTTCTAGGAATACTCTAACAAAGTACTAAAGAGAGGGTGACTTTGAACAACAGACTTTTAAACATTTCTTTTGTATTGTGTTTCATTCATGTACGTTGATTTTTCACTCCTTCCCTTCACCCACCAACCATCTTCTGCACCCTCAGCCATCCCTGTCCCCTTCCCTTCCCTCTTTTACAGCCATACACATCTCACTGGTTATCCTTCTGGTTTTGGTCTTCCACAGTGTTTGTTCCTGTGTGCCTGAGTTTACTTAGCATAATGCTCTCTAGACTCTCCCATTTTATATAGGATTTTTTCAAAATCTTTGTTCTTGAGTGCTGCATAGTATTCCATCATCAGTGAATATGCCACTGTCTCTCAATCCAGTCATTTGTTAAAGGATATTTGGGCTGTTTCCATATTCTTGCTATTGTGAATAATGTTGCTATAAACATTGGTGTACAAATCTCCGTTTGTATCTCAGTTTTATTTTCCTAGTAGTGGTATAGCTGAGGCATATGGCATCTCTATGTTCGGATTTTCAAGAGCAAGCCAAACTGCCTTCCAGAGTGCTTGGACCACTTTACAGTCCAATCCAGGGTGTATGAGAATTCTGATCTCTCCAAATCCTCTCCACCAATCATTGCTTGCTAAACAACAGATTTTTACTGTTCCGTTGTCTGGAGGTTAGTAACACCAGTTGAGGGAGTTGGTAGCTCCATATTCTATCTATCAGAAGGTTTCAAGGAAAAAGCCTTCCTTGCGTTAGCCTCTGGTTTCCCTGGGGATTCCTCAGTTTGCAAAACCTCTTTGAAGAACCTTTTTTGTTTTTTCTTTTTGAACTGTGTTTTCTTTGTCCCATTGTATGTCTTCTCTTTTGTAAGCACACACCCAGATTGGATGAGGACGTGCCCTTTTAAGTTCATCCTAACAGAGAACATCTTCAAATACTGTATTCTCAGACAAGATCAAGTCCACAGGTACCAGGAGTTAGGAGTTCAACAGAAGTATTGAGGGGCATAATTAAATTCCTAAGAGTAGGTTTCATATGTGTTTGGAAGCAGGAGTGGCATCCACTTCCTAAACAACATGCTTCTGGAAAATCTCTGAACTTTGATAAATGATGAGAGTTGTAGAAAGGCTTCAGGCCCCTTGTTCATAGGAACACTATGAGTCGTGCTCAACTTGATGGCAATCAACAACAAGAGTAGGAAGGAAACGTTGCTACGGCCTTTGACAGAAGATACTGATATTCAAAGAGGTTTGTCTGACCTCTATCTAAATTCAGACAGTTGAGAATCACGATTTTTCTGGCTCTCTGCATCTTCCCTGTGCTCTTTATGCAATCTCCCTGTATCATAGTATCTTACGGTAACTAGAAGATTTCTGTCTCTGAAATGTGACCTTCATCAGTACTCCAGATTTAATTTCTTGTTCATAACTGAATTACTAAAAATCTCATTTATTTTATGTATTTTTTGCGGTTCATCTCCTACACATTTATTTGCATTCTATCTTAATTCATATTCTTTGGAGTAGAAGTGTTACATTCAAATGACAGATTTGCAAATGCTATTTCTTGCAAGTAAGTCAGTGCTCAGGTGTTAGTTTTTCCTCTGTGAGGTGTTGTGGTTATTACATGCTGTTGAGTTCACTATGACTCATGGCGATCTTATGAACAATAGATCTGAACCTTGCCCCATCCTGCACGGCCTCAGGATCGCTGCTATGCTAAGTGCTTTCCAATCCTGCTGAAGTTATCTGAAGTTGTTTTTAGGTCCAGTTGAATCAAGCATGACTCACAGCAACTCTATAAACAAAGAATCTGAACCCTGTTCTAGCCTGTGCCATCCTCACACTTCCTGATACACAAAAGCCCATTGCAGCAGTCACTATGTCAGTCCACCTGGTTGAGGGTCTTCCTCACCTACGCTGACCCTCCACGTTTCCCAGCACCATGTCCTTCTCCAAGGAATAGCCCGTCCTAGCAACGTGCACAAAGGATGTGAGGTGAAACTTCACCATTCTTGCCTCCAAAGAGCACTCCAGCTGCACCCTCACCAAGCTATATTTGTTCATTCTCTTGGCCATCCGTGGGGTGTTCAGTGCTCTTCTCCAATACCACAGCTCAAAAGTGTGAATTCTTATTCATTGTCAAGCTCTCAGATGCATAGCTAATGATTGGAAAGACTATGGCCTGCATCAGGTGCACCTTAGTCCTCACACTGACAAAACTATTCCTCAATAATTTGGAGAGGTCCCTAACTGCAGATTTCCCAGTGCAATGTGTCTCCTTATTTTGTGTGGATCCACACAAGATGAAGCTGTTGAGAGGTTTAGTCTCCTCTCCATCCATCAGGACACTGCCTATCAGTCAGTGGTAAGAATCTTTGTTTTCCCAACATTGAGATGCAATCCATCCCAAAAGCGGCCTTCCTTGATCCTCTGCAGCAAGTGCTTCAAGTCCTCCTCACTTTCAGTCAGCAAGATTGTGTCATCTGCATAACACAGGTTATTGATGAGTTTCCCTCCAAGCCTGATGCCACAATTCTCCTCATAGAGTCTAGACTCTCAGATAATTTGCTCAGCACACAGATTGAATAGGTATGAAAAAGAATACAACTTTGACACACTCCTTTCTTAATTTTAAATATGCAGTGCTCTCGTGCTGTGTTCACATAACAGCCTCCTGGTCCAGGTATAGGTTCCATATGAGCACAATCAAATTTTCTGGATTCTCATTCTTCTCATTGTCGGCAACAACTTGGCGTGATCCACACAGTCAAATAGCTTTCAATAAATGAATAGTTAATAAAACACAAATAGACATTCTTCGGGTATTCCTTATTTTCAGCCAGGATCCATCTGACATCAGCAACGATGTCAATTTAAAGTTCTACCCTAAATGCAACGTTGTGCGTGATGAGATAATAGCCATACACCTACAAGGAAGATCCATTAAGATGACTGTAATTCAAATATACGTTCCCACATCTAAAGCTAAAGAGGAAGAAATTGAGAATTTTTACCAAATTTTGGAGTCCAAAATAGACCAAACATACAATCAAGATGCGTTAATGATAATTAATGAGTAGAATGCAAAAGTAGGAAACAATGGAGAAGGAACAGTATTGTTGGAAAATATGAGCTTGGTGATAGAAACGAAGCTGGAACAGAATGATGGAATTTTATATTTACAGTGATTTATCCATTGCAAATATGTTCTGAAAAGACAGCTTTACATGTGGATCTCACCCGATAGGTTGCATAGGAATCAGATGGACTATATTTGTGAAAGAAATCATAGGAGAAACTCAATATCAGTGCAATATCAGTAGTCAGATGTAGGCCAAGGGCAGACTGTGGGTCAGATCATCAACTACTCATATGCAAGTTCAAATTGAGGCTGAGGAAAATTAAAATAAGTCCATAAGGAACCAAGATTTACGATCTTGAATCAGTTCCATCTGAATTTTATGATCATCTTAATAAAAGATTTGAGACATTGAAGACCAATGAGCTAAACCCAGATGAGTTGTGGGATGTTATTAAGAATATAATCCATAAAGAAAGCAAAGGTCATTACAAAACCAGAGGGTAAAGACAAAGTTG
>NW_006400125.1:151988-154681 GCF_000299155.1 Elephantulus edwardii
ATGGGGTCGCTATGAGTCGCAAGGGAGTCGATGGCACATAACAACAACAACAACAACATCATTGATATGATGTTCAAGCAAAATACTGCTGCAGATCATTCAAAAACAGCTGGAACAGTACATAGATAAGAAAATGACCAAAGTTCAAGCAGGATTTAGAAGAGGCAGTGGCACCAGGGATATCACTGCTGATGTCAGATGGATCCTGGCTGAAAGTAAGGAATAAGAGAATACTATCTTTAAGGGAGAGAATGGAATTCAGTGAAAACATTGCTCCCAATATTTTTGGGTTCAATGATTGTGATCATAACCTTGAAGAGACATTGGTATCTGCCTAGTTCTTCATTTTGTAACCTGCAAACTTTCTTAGAGCTTTCCCTGTCTCTTATCACTTCTGAGTCACTACTATGTAGTTTAAATACGCCGTGTATCAGTAAGGAAAATCTAACACTTTGAAAAGAATCTTCAAATTGTTCTGCTTTCTCACATTCTAACAATTTTTCTTATATCTAACTCTGTGTCTGATAGCTCTGTGTCTGATTTACAAAGCTATATAGAGGAATGTCACCACTTGACTGTCAATTTGTCATGCTGGAATAGCCTGTATCTTGCTGAAATCTATATCACTAGTGTTTCAAATAACAACTGTGTCAGCTGAGGTTTGAGGACAGCTTCCAAAGTTAGAAAGATCAGAAAGAAAGAGATGATGATGTATTTATAAAACAAAAATGTTGGCTTAAAACCTCATGAGTTAAAAGGAAGCATTGTCTGATATCTTGCTGGAAGAAAAGTAAATGAGGTTGGAAATCATGCAAAATGTGATTAGAAAAGAACTGGTCCATTGAAATCAAATCAATTTAAGTATCACAGGTGGAGTAGAACCTTCAAGGCCTTCATTTGCTTAAGTAGCACAACTTTTGAGAAGAAATAGCTGCGAAGATCCATCAATAATTGGAATGTACCAAGTATGAATCTAGGAAAGTTGGAAATTATCAAAGAATAAGTAGAGTGTACAGAGATAGGTATTTAAAAACTCACCCCCATCAAGTACAGTCCAGTTCACAATGATCCCCCTTCAGGTTTCCAAGATCGTAGAAATGAATAGAAGGAGAATTCTCGTCTTTCTCCAGCAGAGACGCTGTTAGAAGAGAGGTTTCACTGTTCATATCTATCCCTTTATGAGTTAAAATGGGGGGACAGTCATATAGTTTATGTTGTATATGGAAAATTTAAAAGGAAGGGTACTTTGTTAATTCTTCATAAAAACATTTGAAGATCTACTCTGTAGTACAAAGTTGTCATTGAGAAAATAATGCACAAAATCCTATACAGAATACCTGTTAATATGGTTATTATTCACTTTTACATGCCAACCACTAATGCCAAAGATAACAATATTTAAGGATTTCAATCACTTTTACAACATGAAATTTATCAAGAAAGCATTAATAATTACTAGTAATTAATTTGAAAAGAAAAATTGAAATAAAAGGATTTATATTTGGAATACATGGCTTTTGTAATAGAAATAAGGGAGAGAAATATGATAGAATTTTTCAAGTCTTGGAATTTATTCAGAAACTTTTTTAAGTTCTGGAGTTAGAAAACCAAAAGGAAAGAACATGTTTGACATTTCTCATGCTGAAAGAACCGAAGAACAAATTCACGCCTGGACTCGTAGTACTGAAGGGTTCGATGGGCAAAACGTTGACTGATAAAGGAAACATCAATAAAAATACAGGGGAAACTGAGAAGAACCACTATGTCATAAATAATTGGCTGGGTAATTTCAAGAAGTAGCATATGATCGAGAAACCATGAAATAAAGGAAGAAGTTTAAGCTACAGTGGCATTGACAAAAATAAGATCCCAGGAACTGATGGAATAGTAATTGAGGTATTTCGACAAACACATGCAGCTTTTGACTTGTTCACTTCTTTATGCCAAGAAATTTGGAAGACAGCTATCTGGTCAACATATGCTCCAATTAAAATTTTAAAAAATATCTAACAGTGTGCAGAATGGATCCAACAATTTCATTTATGTAACATGCAAATCAAGTCTTGCAGACAATTATTTAAAAATTAGCTAGAACAGTATACTGACAGGGAACTGCCGGAGGCCATGGTGTGAGAGAATTCATTTATGATGCCGGATAGAATGTGGCTGAAATTAGAGAATGCTAGAAAGATGTTTATCTGAGTTGTATTCACTGTACAAAAACATGTGACTGGATTAGAACAACTTACGCTCTACATACCAAAGTACAGCAGTCCTAGAACACTTTAATTGTGCTAATGTGAAGCTTATACATAGTAGAAGGAGGAAATAATGCATAATTTCGAATCAGGAAAGGTGTACCTCAGTGTTGGACCCCTTCCAATACTGAACCAGTGTGCAATAGGATGACAGATGTAAAAAACATTGAAGCTGCCAGCAATTTCATTTTATTTGGCTCTACAATCAACACTTCTTTTAACTGCAGTCAAGAAATCAAAAGACATGTTGCTTCGGTCAAATCTGCTGTCGAAGAACTCTTTACAGTGCTAAAGAACAACAAGATATCAGCTTAAAGACTAAGGCCTACCTGATCTAAGCCATATTATTTCTAATCATTTCATATGATCTGAAACGTGGACTGAAGGACCCCCGGACCGCTGGTCCTGTTCTGTCCCGAGTGGACGGCGAAGACC
>NW_006400125.1:154781-156675 GCF_000299155.1 Elephantulus edwardii
TATGGGCAATATATATTCCATGACCCAGAAAGCACCAAAAGAAGATAAAAGGATTACATAGAATCACTATACCAGAAAAAAATGTTGTTATTATTGTTGTTGTTACATGCCATCGAGTCACCGGCTCATCAAAGGCCTTCCTCTCCTGCCCTGACCCTCCACCCTCCCAACCATGACATCCCTCTCCAAGGAATGGTCCGTCCTTGCAACATGTCCAAAGTATGTCAGACAAAGCTTCAGAATCCTTGCCTCCAAAAGCAACCTGGTTTAACCCTCTCCAGGATGAACCTGTTTAGTCTCTTAGAAGTCCATGGTATATTCAATATTCTTCTTCAACACCACAGCTCAAAGGCATCAATTCTCCTTCTATCATCCCTAGTCATTCTCCAGTTCTCTGATGCATAGCAAGTGATTGCAAAGACCATGGCCTAAATAAGGTGCAGCTTAGTCTCCATACTGATAGCATTGCTCTTCAGTACTCTGGAGAGGTCTCTGACAACAGACTTTCCCAAGGCAATGCATCTTTTCATTTCCTGACTGCTGGTGTCAAGATTGTTGATTGTGGACCAAGCAAACTAAAGCTGTGAACAATCTCAATCTCTTCACCATCCATCCTGATGTGGCAAATTGGCCCAGTGGTGAAAATCCTTGTTTTCTTGATATTTAGTTTTAATCCATATTGAAGGCGGCAGTCCTTGACCTTCTGCAGCAAGTGTTTCAGGTCCTTCTCAATTTCAGCAAGCACAGTTGTGTCTTCTGCAAAACACAAATTATTGATGAATGTTCCTCCAATCCTGATGGCACATTTCTCCTCATAGAGCCCAGCCTCCCAGATAATCTGTTCTGCATATAGATTGAAAAGGTATGGAGGCAGGACACATCCATGGCATACACCCTTCCCAATTTTTAACCATGCAGGCTTCCCTTGCTCTGTTCTGACGACTGCTTCTTGGTCCAAGTATAGGTTTCACATAAGCATGATCAAGTGTTCTGGGATTCCCGTTCTTCTCAGAGTCAGCCACAGTTTGTTGCGATCCACAGAGTCAAATGCCTTTGCATAGTTAATAAAACACAGATAGACATTCCTCTGGTACTCTCTGCTTTCAGCCAAGATACATCTAACATTAGCTATAATAACCCTACTGCCACTACCTCTTCTAAACCCAGCCTGCACTTTAGGCAGTTCTCTGTTGAAGTGCTGTTCCAGTTGTTTTGGATAATCTTCAGCAGAATCTTGCTTGCATGTGATATGCGTGATATTGTTCAATAATTTCCACACTCAGTTGGGACACCTGTCTTTGAAATGGGAACAAATATAGATCTCTTCCAGTCAGTTGGTCAGGTGGTTGTCCTCAGATTTCTTGGCACAACTTGGTGAGCACATCTAGGGCAACATCTACTATTGAATTATATTAATTGGTATACTGTCAATTCCTGAAGCCTTGTTTTTTCCTAATTCTTTCAGAGCAGCTTGGATTTATTCCTTCATCACCACAGGCTCTTGCTCATATATTGTTTCATGAAATTCTTCTGTGTCTGCAATTCCTTTTGGCATAATGACTGTATACTCTTTTCAAGTTCTTTTAATACTTCCTGGTTCACTTAATATTATGCCCAAAGCCTTCTTAAATATTGCAACTCAAGGCCTGAATTTGTTCTTCAGTTTCCTGAGCTTAAGAAATGCCGATCATGTTTAGCCCCTTTGATTTTCTGACTCCAGCTTTTTGCACATTTCATTAGAATACTTCACTTTGTCTTCCCTTGGTGCCCTTTGAAATCTTCTGTTTAGTTCTTTAATTTTTTTATTTCTTCCCTTTGATTTGGCTTCTCAGTGCTTTAGTGCAATATTCAGAGTCTTTCTGACATCCATGTTGGTCTTTTCTTCCTCCTCTGT
>NW_006400125.1:162100-169458 GCF_000299155.1 Elephantulus edwardii
AAAAGCACAAGATACATTGGTTATCAGTCGAGAAACCTCTGCTTGTTTGCCCTGCCTTTTAGTTAGCTATTCTTGAAATACTGTTGCCCTGGATACAAGGGTGTGGGGCTTTACTCGAGACAATGGAAAAATTCCTGAGTTTAACTTAGCTGAGAACTATAGAAACCTGAGTTTAATTCAGCTGAGAACTATAGGGACCATTTTAATTTCAATCTTTTCAGACAATGCATTTGATTGTCCAAAGAAGAATTGTCTTGTAATTGGAGAAGAGTATTGAGTATACTAAGAACTGCCCAAAGAACAAACAAATCTGTCTTGGAAGTACAACCCGTGTGTTCCTTAGAGGCAAGGATGGTGAGACTTTGTTTCACATACTTTGAGGATGTTGTCAGAATTGTCAGTCCTTGGAAAAAGCCTCATGCTGAGAGAGGGAAAGGTTGATGGTCAACAGACAGGAAGGCATTCAACCGGATGGACTGACACAGTGGCTTTATTGATGGGCTAGAGGATGATGGAGATGAAGAGGATGACACAGCAAAGGAGAAGGTTCAGGTCTGTTGTTCATAGATCATTACAAACCATAGTGGACCCCACACAACAGCAATTTATTCCATGTAAATACCTTTTCAAGAACAAATGCAATGACTACTTACGTGGACCTCTTCAAGTGGCATCAAATCATACACATCTCTGCAATGAGTCAAAGGAGACGCTCAACATCATTAATTAGAACAAGTTTAAGGGGCCAACTGTGAAAAAGTTCATGAATTGCACATATCCAAGTTCAAGTTCTATTTTCTAAGTACTTATTCAAACACTAGACAAGAAGGACGACCAAAGAGAGGAGGTGCATGTGAATTGCAGGGTTGGTGAGAATACTGAATATACCATAGACTGCCTGAAGAACCAACACAGCTGTCTTGGAAGAAATATAGCACAAAAGCTTCTTAGTAGCAAATCTAATGAGACTTTGTGTCACATTCTTTGCCTAAAGGGATCAGGAAGGACCAGTTCTTGGAAAGGATATCATTTTTAGTAAATTAAAGATAAGTCAAAAAGACTAGTCTCAACTCTCAAGAGAGACAGACACAAGGACTACAATCGTCTCCAACATAGCTGCAATTGTGAGAATGGCACAAGACTGGCCAATGTTTTGTTGAGGAGCTCACTTTTAATGACAACAACACTGAGGAGAATGGAGCCCTCGTGGCACAGTGATTTAGTGGCTGACTGTTAACCAAAAAATTGCTGATTGGACTCTACCAACAACTGCGTGGGTTAAAGGTGTGACAGTCTGATTCCTTTAGATTTATACCTTTGATAACCTGGTTGGGTTCTCTGTTCACTGACCATTTCTGCTTCACTCTAATACGGGTCCCAACCATTTTGATAACATTTAGCTTGGGACAGAGGGAAATTGTCAGTGAGATAAATTGACACAGAACATGCAACAATGGACTGAAACTTACCAACGATAACAAAGACAATGCTAGACTGGGCGATGTTTTATTCCGTTGTAAGCATTTGAGTATGTGGCCCTCGCTGGACCACACCGCTCTTTCTACAGAAAATAGTTCAACACTTCCTGCCTGGGGGAATCTGCCACTTTATGTTTCTCAGTCTCACTACACATTTTCTTCAAAACTAAAGCTCTAGATCCTCTTCCATGCTCTGTCTTACTCCTAGGATTTACGAGGTGATTCATAGCACGCTTGTGTATTCCCGTGGAAGTAAGTGACCTATGCTTGAAGGAAATGCTAGCACTTCTGAAATAAGCACCTTGTTTAAAAAAACACACCAGAATTTAATAAATAAACAAACAAACTTTAAATTATGCAAACCCAGAAGCAGCTCCTGTCAAATTAGCATGCATTTCTCTGTTCCACCTGGAGGGTATTATATGCAAAAATAGGTTTATTAACATGTGATTTAGCACTTCAGAGAAGGGTGCATCCCCAAGGTATTTTGCTGTCACCAAGAGGAATCTTGCAGAATAAAGAAATAGTCACACGTTCTCAGAAGAAGGATGTGGCATTAGTCTATGGAGTTTGCATGATTCCCATGAGAACTCGTAGCACCATGTGGGTCTGTGACCTTGATAACCAGTGACTTCACTGCACATGAAAGTTCTCATCCACTGAATGGGATAATTAGAATTGTCTAATTGTCTAATTCTAGAACTGATGTGAGGATTAAATGAATGGGTACATGGAAAACTTTAGGACCATGCTTAGCTCACAGAACACAGTGAACAGAAATTAAGTTTTCTTTTCATAATCATTTTTCAAATTATTTACAAAGAGATGTTTGATATTACGGTGGTGACCAAATAGGAATGCAGTTGGTATATACAATATGTGACAGTCCTCTTTAGATGCTCCTAAATGGGACAGAATAAGGAAGGCCAAAGGTAACTGATGTGTTTGAATTTTAGTGTCAGTTAAGGATATTGGATATATAATGAACTGCTAGAAGAAAGGGCACATATGTCTTCAAAGTACAGGCAAGATGATCCTTCAAAACAAGAACAGAGAAACATCATCCCATGTCTCTGGGGTAGGACATCATGTTGTCAAATACACAGTCAGTGGAAAAGAAGAAGACATTAAAAAAAATGGTTGACCCTGGAGGACATTATGCTGAGTGAAATATCTCAGTCACAAAAGGACAAATACTGCATAGTGCCACTGTTGTAAAATGGAACTGACATAGGGATTGTGGGGGGAGACTGAGAAAGATAGGATAAATTACGTGTACTGCATTGAAACCGATGAGGGAGAGAACTGTTTAAATGGGATTTATGATTGGGTATTGTTGTCATGACTGGAGTCCAGAACGAAGGCCGCATAGTGGATGGACTTCAGGGGAGGGATTGTATAACAATGAAAGAATTTTTCTTTTACTTTTCAAAGCGAAAAACTAACTGGAAGAGGGGGATGGACAGGGAGAAAAGTAAAACAATGAGTGAATGGAAATGCAAAATCTCTGCAGATTTTCATTAAAGTTAAAAATAATAATAATAATAATAGTAATAATAATAAAAATTTTTGGACAGAGTTGTTGGAACAATGGACTCAAAGACAGCACTGATTCTAAGCATGATGAATAAGACAGCATTTTGTTCAGTTGTAGATAAGATCATCATAAGGTAGAAGAGTCTTTCTGACACCTAATAGCAACAAGAGATGCCAGTCAGTTGTGGTAGGAAGAAAAGAATTTTGGGATAAATCTTACTTCTATGAAGATTGTTGTTGTCGAGTGTCATCGAGTCGTAGGTGACTCATAGCGACCCTACGAAGATTACATCCAGGAAAACCCAATGCTGTAGTTCTATTCTGTAACACACATGATGGATGAGCTTACCATCAGAATCAACTCAATGGCAAAAAAAAGTCATTTTTTTCTTATCAATAGTCTGGAGTCCCTGTGTGTTGCAGATGGTTTCAGTGGGCGACAGCTAACTGAAAGTTTGCAGATTTTAGTTCACCTTGAAATGTGTCAGAAAATAGATCTGGTGACCTACTTTTGAAACGTTACTCATTGAAAACCTTATGGAGTACAATTCTATTCTGGCATGGAGTTCCAATTACTGTTGTTAAAGATTGTTGAGTTGACACTGACTCATGGAGATCCTGATGGGGTGGTGTTGATGAGTTCGGGATTGTTTTAACATATGGTATTGTTGTAAAACTGACATCAGCTGCCTCCAGCCTGCAAAACTAGCTGTTTGCCACAGAACTCTATTTTTGCTTTCTTTAGTCATGTAAAGTACTTTAAACTATTTATTTACCAGGAAAGAAAATGCATATTTCCTAGATTAAAATTCCCCTCTTTGAAAGTGTTTCTCTCAGTTGTATCTAATTCTTGTCTGGATTACCTCTTACCTCTTTGAAGATTTTTTTTTACAGTTATATATAATTGAGTCAACATTTATATCTTTGAAGATGTTTTTCTCAAGGTATACATAATTGGATTAGTACTTATCTCTTTAAAGATGTCTTTCCTAACCATGTATAAACTATACCACAAGCTATTTGTTTACGAGTAATTGTAATATCTAACTCAAATGTAAAAGTCATTGACTCTTAGATTGGGAAGCAGTTTTTGAGAAGATTCTCTCTGTCCTCCCAGATCTGAAATAAAGTGCTTTGGATATTGCAATCAATATGTCCTATTGGTAATTGATTACAGAAAAACCCCCTTGCATTGAGTAACAACTCTATGAATATTGGATGTGAATCTTGTGCCATCTTGACATCTATGACGTACTCTAGGTCACTGTTAGAGTCAATGTGCCAATTCATCTCACTGAGAGATGGTTCTCTACCTTTCCAGACATGATTTCCTTTCCAACGATTGCAACTCCTAACACCATGCCCAAAGTATGAAACAGAGCTTTCCTACCCTTGTCTCCAAGGAGGACCATGGTCTTCAAACTCACATCATGGCTTTTCAGCACATTAGGGAAGTCGCTGTCAGAAGACTCCCACTGCAAAACATTTGATTTCCTGGCTGCTGGTGCCAAGGGTGTTGATTTTGGATGCAAGGAAGAGAAAAACTATTGATAATTTCAACCTCTTATTCATCTATCATGATATTGTCCATTGGCCTAGTAGTAAGGCTTTTTGGTTTTGTTTCATATTGAGCTATAAGCCATGTTGAAGGCTATAGTCTTTGATCCTCTTCAGCAGGCATTTCAAGCGGTCACTTTCCACCAGCAAGGTGGTGTCATACGCATAACACAGGTTGTGGATGAGTCTCCTTCTACCCTGACACCACATCTTCTTCATTCATTCTTGAATGGTTTGCTCTGTATACAGATTGACTATGCCTGGAGAAAGGATACGATTCTGATACACATCTTTACAGATTTTAAACCAATGTTCCTTTGCTCTATCCATACAACTGCTTTGTGTAGGTATAGGTTTCACATGTGCACAATTAAGTGTTCTGGGATTCCCAGTCTTCTCAAAGTCAGCCTTAAATTGTTATGATCTACACAATTAAATGCCTTTATATAGTCAATGAAACTCAGATAGGCATCCTCCTGTTTTTTTCCACTAGGGGAGAGTGCTATTAGTAGGGGACAATTGATGTGGCAATATTACTGTTAGATGTCATCTAATCAGCGTAGTCTTTCACTTCCCTTTGCAACACAATGAAACACTGACCATTTCTGCTTCACTCTTAACAATCTCTGTGGTGCTCAAGTCCATTGTTGTAGCTCTTGTTGTAATCATTCTTCCTGAGGGTCTTCTTTTCCACCGACCCTCTACTCTACAAAACACGATGCTGTCGTCCAAGATCTAGCTGTTCCTGACAACGGGCTTAAGGCATGTTAGACAAAGTCTCTCCATCCCTAAGAAGCACTGCGGCTCGATTCCTTTCAAAACAGATGATTTGGTTTGTTTGGGGTTTTTTTAAACTCATGGTATAATCAAAATTATTTCCTCACATCATAAATCAAAGTAATCAATTCTTCTTTGTTGTCCATATTCATGGTCTATTTTTTTTGCATGCATATGAGACAGCTGAAAATCTGATGACTTAAGGGAGGCAACCTTCAGACCTCAAGTGGCATCTTTGCTTTTTAATACATTAAAAGATCTTCTCTCTCCTTGACCTTGAGTCAGAACTGCCTCAAAGCTGACCCCCAGCAGGTTTTTGGAAGCTGGATATTGCACAGGGAGAGATTGCTCATATTTCTCCTACACAACCATTGGAGAATTTTTACCACCAGAGAGGCACCACCTTTAGGCCAGCAGCATAATTCCCGACAGACCAGGCCACCAGAGCTCCCTTTAAAAAGTCTTAACAGTAGTGGCATCCACTTCCTAAGCAACATGCCTCTGGAAACACCATCAACTTAAATAAATGACGATAGTTATAGAAAGGTTTCAGGCCTTTTGTTCATAGGGTCGCAATGAGTCATGCTCGAATCAATGACAATCAATAACAACAACATGTAGTATTTACAGCTCCTTTTTGTTGCTATTTTTTTTATATGAAAATGCCAAATTTCATTAACTGAAGGTCCTTTAGATTTGATTTCTTGGCAATTGCAATTCAAGCAATTTATTTTGTGCTTTATTTCAATAGCAAACAGTGGGCTAAGAATTTAAAGTTCTTTATTTAAAAAATGACCACTAGCTCTTTGAACTTGGCCATAGTGTGAGGATGCTGTTGTCCATGGTGGCATCCTACTCTTATGCTCTTGTGGCACTGACTCTTCTTGACAGTTTGTTCTGCGGATAACATTCCCACTATGTTATCATCACTCAACATTTGATACTTTATAAGGAAGCTAATAAATTGGTCAGTATGAGCATGCTACAGTTTCTTAAAAAAAAATAGAAGGAAATAACTGTATGTAAAAATTTGCAGAGCAAAGTGGTTTTCCATTTAACCTATACATTTTGGGTCTTGACATTGCCTGAAATCCCCACAACGGCATATTCCCTGTCTCCCCTCTGTTTCTTATTTTTCTTATCCTTTCCTGCCTTTCTGAGCTGTATCCTTTGACAAAACCTACTCTTTTGATATTTGTCAAGTCTGGACAAAGGAGGCCAAAGGAAAGAATTCAGAATTCAAATGCTGATGGTCTTGCCTGCTGCTGATAAGAAGGGCAAATGGCCTTGCCTGCCTGGCTGAGCTAGCAGGTGGATCATAAATCAAAGTAGAATGTCCCTCCCTAAAGACTCTGTTATAAAAACTCTCCCCAGTAAGTTCGTCGCACTGTGACTTCCCCATTCTCCATGCCCAGAATGAGGAACTTTACCCAGGAGCTCCCCTATATCATCCCCTTTAACAAAGCTGTGGTAAGCTTTCCCTTGTTCTTTCTGATTTCTTCCTTAAGTCTGCCAACAATATTGTTTCATGGAAGGTTTAAACCATTGGTGTTATTGTTCACCTTGTAGTCCTTTCCACTTGCCTGTAATTGAGATGTAATGGTAAGTTCAGTCCTTGAAAAATAGATTAAGGATCCCAGACTCAGGGGTTCCCTCCGTCCCTAGAAGACCATTACCTGGTCTTTATTTATGAGTTAGAGTTGTGCTCCACATCTTCCCTATTCTACTCGGGATCCTCTACTGTGAAGCAATAGTCTCTATGAAAGCTAAATAAAATTGTAGGTGTTGTTCTGACCAACTATGCATACCTGTTCAGAGTTTTAAATGTTCAACTAAATGGAAATAAGTACAAAAAGGAATAAAGGTGTGTTAAAAATGATAACAATTAATAACAAATTTAAATTAAAAAAAGAAGAATTAAGTTAGAGTAAGGATGGCAATGGAACCACCTTACCTCTGTAACTTGATTTGTGCCACTATTAGAACCTCTACTCAGAATATTATTGCTTC
>NW_006400125.1:170254-171462 GCF_000299155.1 Elephantulus edwardii
ATTATCCCAGTCACTGAATCAATCCACCTCATAGAGGGCCTTCCTCTCCTGCGCTGTCCCTCCACCCTCCCAAGTATGATGTCCCTCTCCAAGGACCGGTCTCTCCTCAGAACATGTCCAAACCTCTTTAGTACTTTCCATTTCATATGTAATATTGTTTTGCAATCATTTTAATAAAAGCTTTCTTTTCAAACTTATTTTATGAAGAGATTCTTCAACTTTTACATTAGCATTAATCAGGTTTTTTGTTATGGTAAAAGCCATCTATTGTACATTAACATTTTATTGTGTATTACCATTTTTGTGCATAGACTTTGAAGTGTTAGCTTTATGAAAAGTTCAGTGGAAGACGACGGGTCTTTTATCCATGCTTCTCTTTTTAAAATTTTTTTATTGTTACTATTATTAATTTCAATGAACATCTACAGAAATTTTGGAATTCCATTCATTCTATCCATGGTTCTTGTTCCTGCTTGTTTTACTAAATTTTACAGACCGTTCTGGAACCCTGCTGGTGTAGGAGGTAAAGCACTGGGCTGCTACCTGAATGGCCAGCAATTCCAACCCATCAGCAGTTGTGTGGAGAAAGGGGCAGCAGACTGTTCCCATAAGCGTTGATAGCCCCAGGAACTACTTAAGACAGTCATACCTCTGGAAACCCTATGAACTTTGATAAATGACAAAGGTTATAGAAAGGCTTCAGGCCTTTTGTTCACAGGGTTGCTATGAGTCATGCTTGACTTGACGCCAATCAACAACAAGAATTTGTCCTTCAGGATCCCAGTGAACCAGCACCGACCAGACATCACTGGGGCTTTGGGGTGTGTTTATAGGGTGTGGCCCAGTGGTTGGGTCTTTAATATGTATGGTATTTTTAATATTTATAATTTGACTGAATCAACTTGTGAAACTTCTTGATGAGCAGGCAGGAAGAGAAAGCTCTTTAAAGGGATCCCATTTATGTTTTGTTATAGAGATGCTTTGGAGAAAGGCTTCATAATCTGAAGAGAACCATTGAAAATCCTGAGGAAGACAGTTCTACTCTGATACCTAGATAGATAGATGATTGATAGATAGATAGATAGATAGATAGATAGATAGATAGATAGATAATAGAGATAGATAGATAGATAGATAGATAGATAGATAGATAGATAATAGAGATAGATAGATAATAGAGATAGATAGATAGATAGATAGATAGATAG
>NW_006400125.1:172296-185648 GCF_000299155.1 Elephantulus edwardii
TAGATAATAGAGATAGATAGATAGATAGATAGATAGATAGATAGATAGATAGATAGATAAATAGAGATAGATAGATAGATAGATAGATAGACAGACAGACAGACAGATAGAGATAGAAAGAGAGAGAATGACTCAACGGTATTATGTTGGAGTTACGGTACTGGCAACTGGCATTTTATAAGATATTGTTAGTTAGCGTTAAAGCAATTCTAATTAATGACAAGTACCTCCAATATGTAGACTAGACTGGGAAGAAACCTTGCCTCTTGCTGTTCTTGTTAGGTGCTACTGAGGACTCACAGTGACTCTATGTCCCACAGAAGAGAGAATTCCTGAATGGATTCCAGTCATCAACATTTCTGCTCATCACTTGGTGGTTTACCGTTTGTGTTACCTACCTCGAGACCAGACTAGACTACAAAGAATAAGTAAATCAACTTTGTTATGTGTCTATTTCTTACTTGTTTTAATGTTTTATATTTACTTGCATGTTATACCCTATGCAAAAGTCAATTCATTACGACTGTGTGGATCATAACCTATTATGGAAAACACTGAGAAGAATGGGAATCCCACAACAGTTAATAGACCTGATGTAACTCCTATACCAAGAATCAAGGAGTGGTTGTGTAAACAGACCAAGGAAACATTGCATGATTTAAAGTAAGAAAAAGTTTATATCAAGGTTGTATCCTTTTTTTCAGTCCCATTCAGTCTGAGAGGTGAGCAAATCCTTTGGAAAATTGGACTATATGAAGAGGAATGTGGCATCAAAGGTGAAAGATTTATCAAGATTTATCAGGAGTCATGCAGATGGCACAACCTCATTTGCAGAAAGCAAAGAGAATTTGAAACACTTTTTGTAGAAGACCGAAGACTACAATCTACATTATGGATTAAAATATCAATATCAATAAATAAAAAATTCTAAACACTCAAGCAATGGGCTACATCATGATAGGTGGAGAAAGGCTCAAGATTGTCATTTCACTTTGATCCACAATAAACACTTACGGTAATAGCAATCAAGAAACCAAAAGACAGGTTGTATTGGGAATATTTGGTATCCGTGGCATTTTCAATGTGCTAAAGAGCACTATGACATGCAAGCAAAATACTGTGGAGAGTATTTAAAAATGGCTAGTAGCGTACATAGATAAGGAACTGCCAGAGATTCAAGCAGGATTTAGAAGAGACTGTGGCACCAGGGATATCACTGCTGATGTCAGATGGATCCTGGCGGAAAGTAAGGAACACCAGAAGAAGGTCTATTTTACGCTTTATTGACTATGCAAAGCCATTTGACTGTGTGGATCACGACAAGCTGTGGCTGACACTGAGAAGAATGGGAATCTCAGAGCACTTGATTGTGCTCACGCGGGACATATACCTGGACCAGGAGGCAGTTGTGTAAGTGGAGCAGGGGGCACTGTATGTTTTGGAATTGGGCAAGGGGTGTACCAGGGTTATGAGGGTAGCAGAGGATAGGACAAGGTTCAGGTCTGTTGTTCACAGGGTCGCTATAGTTTGTGCTCAACTTGATGGCACCTAACAACAACAATAAAATCAGTTTCATGATGGCCAAGGAAGAAGACTTCATGCCTTGGAACTGTGGTGTTAGAGAAGAGTGAAAAACAACTTTCAAAAGTCTTCAGAAGCTATCATGTTGATGACAATGATGTAACTGTGCAAACTGTGTTATTTTTAAGTCACTTTTTACGAGTTCTGCTGGCATAGTCTCTAGGAAATTACCATGTTTCTCTGGTGGCTCAAATTAATCAGTTGCCGTGAGGGAGGAAGGCAATCTCCCAGTGATTTCTAGTCCTGGAAACCACCAAGAGGATCATCTCTGAGTTTGTTCCGATTTGATAGCAATGAGGAAGTGAAGAGACTAAATGTATAAGATCTGGGCAATGGAAAAGGGAGCATGAATACTTGACACTCTTGAGTTATGTTATTGGTGAAGAATATGGAATACTTCGGACTGACAGCATAATGAAAAAATTCTTTTTGGAGGAAGTGCAGTCAAAATCTACCTTAAAGGCAAGACTAGTGAGACCTCAACTCGTCTACTTCAGCCATGTCATTGAGAAAAATCAGTTGCTAGAAAAAGACAACATGGTTGTAAAGTAGAAATTCAGTCAAAATGAGAGAAGCCTCCAGAGAGAGTGTTGGCACAATGGCTCTTACAATGGTCTCTGATAAACTAGTGTCCTCAAAAGGGTACAGAATCAGGCAATGCTTTATTCTCTTGCACATAAAGTGGCCATGATTTAGAGTGATTGGATGACAATTAGCAGCAGCACCATGGCCTCCTCATCCTCTCAATTATACATTCTCCACTGTGCCTGTATTTGATGTTGCTGCTTATGTTGCTAGAGAAATTGAGGAAGATTTGAAGTATGAACTTAACTCTCACCATCTGGGCCAGAAAATAAAAGACTTCCCTCACTTTCTTCCTCTGTGATGGGTTTAAACATAAATGGAAGCATTATTCGAATGTGTATGCATTGAAGAAGTGTTGCATCTCAATATAATGGTAAATTCGCTCCTTTGGTACCATGATTTAAAGGCTTCTGATTTTTCATGATCTCAAGCAGGATAAAGGGAAGTCTGTCAGGCCTAATGCGGGGGCACTGTTCTTAGAAATTCATGGATTTGGCTTACTTGCAAAGACACCAAATGGCTCCAGGAGAATTTATACTCTGATTAGTGTAAGATTTTCAAAGATAAATCCGTGATACCCACGGAGAGGCAGCAAAATTAATGGCTGGCCATCTGGTTTGGATTTATTAACCTATTTGTTCCAACTGTGCTGGCTGGCTTCTATAAATATGGTAGATCAAGATGAACTAACAACAAAAACATTTTAAAATACTTGGATTCTCCTCCCTTTATTTTAAGAACTTCTGTTAAGTCAACTGGACCAGGTTTTCATTCACATAGCAGCCCTGCACCACATCCATCACGGTGCCTCACGTAGTCTGCTAAATACCCATGGGTCACGGACAGGGAGTGCTGGCCACTGTGTCCCGAGTGTTCAAGGCAGATTGTTCTTATTTTGCTCCTTGGCTTTGCCTCAAGTTTGCCTTTGCTTTGTTTTCAAGTTTCTCACCATGTGTCAGACATTCTCTAAGAGCTAAACACAAGTCTGACCAAGCCCATGTAGAGGCTTTCTTTCTGTTCCCTGCTTTCGCTTCTTCCTCAGTCAATCCTGTTTTTCTTCCCTCTCTCCTCTGCTTTTCCTCTAGCCTCTTCTCTCTGCCTTTCATCTCTTCTTTTCCTTCATCTTTTTCCTATCTCTTCTTTCTTCTCTTTCTTTAGCTTTTCTGCTTTCTTTGTTCTCCTTTTTCGTCCCTCCTCTATTCTTTCTCCTTTCCCCTCTTCTACTCTCACATCATTTTTCTCTTTTTCCCCCTTATTTCCTTTTAATATGTTACCTAGGTTAGGACTCTTTCATGAATCTTTGATGAAAAGATTTAGAATAAAACTTCCCACCCCAGTGCCAAGTTCCCAACTCTAAAGGACCAGAATCGAAGCATCACAGCTTTGTTTTACAGTCTCTATCCTGCACTTCGTGTCAGCAAGGCCACTGAAATGCTTCTCCGAAGAAGCAGCATATCTACCTCACAGGATCCCTAATGAAAGAGAGACATTGATGGAGGGGAAGAAGACTGAGACCTAGTGGACAGCCTCTGCTGTGGTCCTACAGAATATTCCAAAAAATGCTTCCTTTGAGATTTGGTATTAGACCTAAAGGAAATCTGTTAAGGCTCCATCCTAGACTCAGTGCTAGTAGCAGAACTGGAGAGACAGAGGACTGAGAGCCATCTGGATAAGCAAAGGTGTACAGCAGTTAGAGATGTGTACATCATGGGCAGGGAACAATGCACACTCTTCTGAAGACACTGGAGTTGGGGTGATGGGTGGGTGGGTAGTAGTGTAAAGGTATAGACAGGAAGCAATGAGGAATTTTACCAAGACTCGGAGTTGGGCTGAATAGGGCTGACTATGAAGCATTGGAAGCCATCTGGAAACACTTGGGTTGGGCTTTGTTGCAGGAGCTCTGGACTAGCCATGGGAAGAGCCGTGAGAAGCTTCGTCCCCTTCACTGGGCAGATAGACAAGGGACAGGCACAGGAAAGATAAGTCTTTATTCTAGTGTAGATGCTATGATACTAAAGCTAACTAACTAACCAGCACCATGGTGTGGGTGTTAAATGCCTCCAGCACTTTCCTTGAAATGGAAGACTTTCATGGATTTAGACTCATTATATTGATGTCTAGGAAGAAGGATTGGCCATCCACTTCTGAAATAGCAGGCCTCTGAAAACCCTATGTACAATAGAACACATTTAGACAACAGAAACGGCAAAAGAGGTTGAGTTTTCAAGTATGGAAATACAAAGGAAGAGGAACAGTTGTAAGGAGACACTGGTGATTGGGACATGGAATGTGAGATTGATTCAGTGACTGGGATAATTGGGATGGGAGTGTCAGAGACGGTGCGATTGGCACAGGACAGAGCGGAGTTTAGGGCTGTTGTACATAGGGTCGCTATGAGTTGCAGGCGACTCGACGGCACATAACAACAACAACATATTGATGTCATCATACACAGGGTGCCATCCAGGCCACCAGGATTGGGAAGATTCTTGTCCAGGAATTTCTAATTCCTGTGCTGTCCTTACTGCTGTCAGTATGGGGCTCATATTTACTGATGTGACATGGGATGCCCCGGGTTGCTCACACAGGCTTTATTTCTGAGAGATGCTTAATTGGACTTGACTTTTTTTTTTCCAATTTTTTTTTATTAATGTCAATGAGCATTTACAGAGATTTTGGATTTCCATTCATTCATTGTTGCACTTTTCTCCCTGCCCACCCTACCCCCACCCCCAGTTCACTCTTCTCCTTGAAAAGCAAATGAAGAAACTCCTTCATTGGTATACAATCCCCTCGCACACCCCCACCCCCACCCTGAGTATACTCCACTTGACTTTTATCGTGTCTTGCAGAAACATTCTGTAGTTTTCTTGTCATAGGTCTTTTGTGCCTCTAATTCACTCCCAATTATCTCAAATTTTGGTTGGCTACTGTAAATGCTTTCTTGGTTTCCTTCTCAGCGTTCTCTGTTACTGTAGAGGACTCTCACTGATTTTTTTTTATATTGATCTTATATCCTGCCACTCTATTAAATTGGTCTACTATATTTAACAGTTGTTTTTTGTTTTGTTGGTTGGTTGTTTGTTTTTTGCAGAGTCCTTGGGATTTTCTGTATATATTACCTTACTGTCTGCACATAGTGATAGTTTAACCATCTTTTTGCCTATAAGGATGGCTTTTATTTTCTCCCGTTGTAGTACTGCCATAGCAAGCACTTCTTATACAATATTGACTAGAAGTAGTGACAGTGGGTATCCTTGTCTTGTCCTGTTCACAAGGAAAATGCTTTTAGTCTTCCTCCATTGAGAATGATATTGGTTCTTGGCTTTGCATATATACTTTTCACTATGTTGAAGAAATTCCTTTCTATTCCAGTTTTGCTGAGTGTCTGTCTCTATCAGGAATGGATGTTGGAATTTGTCAAATGCCTTTCCTTCATCAATTGCTAAGATGATATGGCTCTTGTTATCTGCTTTTTAATATGATCAGTTATTTGTTTATCTTATGTTGAACCATCTTTGCATACCTATTATGAATCCCACTTGGTTATGACAAATTTTTTTTTAGGTGTTTTTGGATTCTATTGGCTAGTATTTGGTTAAGGATATTTGCATCTATATGAATGAGAAATATTGGACTGTAGTTTTTCTTGGTAATATATTGCCTGATTTTGGTATTAGGGTTATGGTAGCTTCATAAGTATAATTGGTGAAAGATCTCTGAATATTTGATAAAATTCAGCTGTGAAGTCATCTGTTCCAAGACTTTTCTTATGAGGAAATCTTTTTTTGACCTGTTTAATTTTTTCTTTTGTGATAGTTATGTTCAAATGTTTTACACCTGTCTTTGACAATCTGGGTAGGTTATGAGTTTCAAGGAATTTCTCCATTTTCTCTAGGTTTTTTAATTTATCTAAGTATAGCTTTTCATAGTATTACAACATTATTGATTTAATAGTTATATTATGATGTCACTTCTCTCTTAATTGAGTTACCTGTGTCTTCTATTTCCCCCTCTTTCGTTAAGTTTGCCAGTAATTTGTCAACTTTATGGACTCTTTAAAAAAAAATCTTCTGGTCTTATTGATGCTTTTGTCCTTACACAATTTCTGTTCATCTAGAGACTATAGAATTAGACAGTTGTTCTTTTTCTAGTTGATGAAAAATTGTTGAGTTAGATCATGATTTTTCTTCTTTTTTTAAATTTGTGTATCTATTCCTATGAACTGCCCCCTGAGGACTGCTTTAGCTGCATCCCAGAGGTTTTGGTATGTTGTATTTTCATTTTCATTTGTTTCCAAGAACATTTTATTTAATTATTTATTACTTTTATAACACAATCATGCTCTGTTGTTGTTGTTGTTGTTGTTGTTGTTAAATGCCACTGAGTCATAGGCGACTCATAGCGACCCCATGAACAAAGTCCTCAACACTTGCATAACCATCCTTTCTCCAGGTTCATAGCGTTTCTGGAGCCAAACTATTTACGGAAGTGGATGCCACTCCAGTTTCCAAGCTTGTTTTAACCAGAGGGCTCCACCGAACACTGTCCACTACTGCTCTAGCAGTGAGTTTTTCAGTTTCCATGTGGATGGTTTTTAAGTTTGTTGTTGTTATGTGCCGTCGAGTTGCTTGTGACTCATAGTGACCCTATGTACAACAGCCTTAAACCCTGTTCTATCCCTTGCCAATCTTACTGTCTCCAACACACCTATCCCCATTACCCCAGTGATGGAATCAATCCATCTCATTGAGGGTCTTCCTCTACTGGACTATCTCTCTACCATCCCAAGCATGATGTCCCTCTCCAAGGACTGATCTTGCCTTGCAATATGCCCAAAGTATGTCAGACGAAGCTTCAGAATCCTTGCCTCTAAAGAGAAGCCTGCCTTCACCCTCTCCAGGACAAACTTGTTTGTTCTCCTAGTAGTCCATATATTCAATACTCTTCTCTAGCACCAAAGCTCAAAGGCATCAACTCTCCCTCTGTCATCCTTAGTCATTGCCTAGTTCTCTGATGCACAACAAGTAATTGCAAAAAACCCCCCAAAATTGTATCAGGCATACAATAGTCTCCAGACTGACATCATTGTTCCTCAGTACCTTAGAGAGGTCTCTGACAGCATATTTTCCCAATGCAATTTATCTTTTAATTTCCTGGCTGCTGGTACCAAGGGTGTTGAGTGTAGAGCAAAGCAAACTGACGCAGTCAACAATCTCAATCTCTTTATCATCCATAATGATGCTGCCAATCGGGCCGGAGGTGAGAATCTTTGTTTTCTTTATGTTGAACTTTGTAAGTTTACCATCCTATAATTATTTTCTAGCTTATAGCATTGAGATCTAAGAAGATACTTTGTGTTATTTTAAGGTTTTTTAATCTGTTGAGGTTTGTTTTGTGTCCTAACATGTGATCAATTCTGGAGAATGTACCATGTGCACCTGAGAAAAAAGTGACTTGAATTTTAGTTGGGTGGAGTACCCTGAATACATTCCCAAGGTCAAGTTGTCTGAGTGTATAGTTTAAAACTTCTGCATCTTTTTTAAAGTCTCTTTTAAATTGACCAATCCTTTGATGATAGTGGTGTGTTTAAATCTCCTACCACTATTGTGGTGCTATTTATTTCTTCAATTCTGTTAACTCTTGTTTTATGTATTTTGCAGGTCTATCCTTTGGTGCATAAATGGTGATCAAGAATATGTCTCCTTGATTTATTTTGCCTTTAATCAGTATGTAACCCTTTCTTATCTTTGTTGGTGGTTTTCATTCTGCAATATATTTTATCAGAGATTAGTATCGCCACTCATAATTTTTTTGTGGTTGCCATTTGTGTGGTATATTTATTTCCAGGCTTTGATTTTGAGTCTGTTTTTCTTTCCAGTTTTTAGATGTGTCTCTTCTTTGCAACATATTGATATACTTTGGTTTTTTTGTCTATTCTGCTTCTCTTTTTCTTTTAATTGGCACATTTAGTCCATTCACATTAAGTGTGATTATTGTCAGGCCAGTTTTACCATTGCCATGTTGGTGTGTTTCTCTTTCAAATATATTTTTGGTGTGTTTGCCATGTTAGTGTGTTTCTGGTTACTACAGTTCATCCACTCTCCTTTTTTGTCTCCATGTGAAGGACTTCACTTAAAATTTCTTGTAGTATTGGTCTTGTTTTCACAAATTCTTTAAGTTCCTTCTTTTCTGCAAATAATCTAATTTCTCTTTCCTATTTGGTGGAGAGCTTTGCTGGGTACAGAATCTTTGGCTGGAAATTATTTTATTTCAACTTTCGTATATGCCATCCCATTGCTCCTAGCTCAAATAGTTTCCATTGAGATATCAAAACTCAATCTAATTGTTTCCCCTTTTAGGTGAATCTTTGTTTTCTTCATACTGTTTTTAGTATTCTTATCTTTTAATTTGGAGAATTTGACAATGATATGTCTTGATATTTTTCCTTTTGCGTCTAGTCTACTTGGTGTTCACTGTGCTTCTTGAATGTGGATTTCCTCATTAATCATAATATCTGGGAAATTTTCTTCTAATACTTCCTCCACAAGTTCCTCAGTGACATCTCTTTCACTCCCATGTTCCGGAATTACAATCATACATATATTGTTCCTTTTGATGTCATTCCACGTGATTCTAATGTTTTCTTCATTTTCTTTGCGCTCATCTCTGATTTTTCTTCTAGTATGTTTCCAGTGAGGCTCTTGCCTTTCATCTCACTGACTGTTCCATCTCTTCATCTCTACTTTTTTGTCTCTCCATTGTGTTGGACACTTCTGCCATTTCAGTCTTAATATTCTGGATTGCATTTCCATATTTTTTTCCTGTTATTTCCAGTACTGGGTTGTTCTCTGCCTCATGATGATTTTTTCAAGTTCTTTATCTATGCTATCAATTGTTTCTTCTGTTTTTTTTGCATTTTCTTCCATAGCTGTTCAAATATATATACACACACACATACATGCATATATATATATATATACACATACATACATACATACATATACACATTCATATATATGTAATTTTTTTCCCTGCATGGCTGTTCCTGGGAATTTGCTCTCCTAATGACTACCATTGTTTCTTCCATAATTTGCATCTTCTTTTGTAGCTGTTCAAATACTTCACATCAACATATTTCTTCTGGTTCTCTGTATCTGGACTATTCATTGGGTCTGCTTTTTTAGGAAAAGGGTTCTTTTGGTTTTTCATGATAACTGAGGTTACTTTCTTGACATTATATGAGTCTTTTCTTAAGACCTATTTGATTATTGTAACTAGATAATGACCCAGGGTATGGCAATGTTTTGTGAAGGGCTTGTGTATTGGTGCTCCCCTCTGCAAAACAGAAGTCTGAAGAGAGAGCGGGGTGACTATTACCCTCCTGAAACCAGGCTCTACCTGCCCTCTTTCACTCGAGCTTCAGAAATCCCACGTAATGTAGCTAGACAGCAGTGTTTAAGGACAAAGTACCTGTGATATTGGCACTCCTGGTGCTGGCCAGAGGGGGCAGCAGCTGAGTGGTCTCCGGGCAGCAGGTCAATGTGGCCTCCAGGTGTTGGAGCAGCAGGGACTGCAGGCTGCAGAGAACATGGTCTAATGCTCTGATAGGATTACTTTATGGGCCACCCTAAAACTGCTACCCCTCAGCCTGGCAGGCAGTGGTTCTATCACCAGCCTGCGTGTGAGTGTGCCTGGGCTGGGCTGCAGTCTTTAGCAGATGCTGGGGAAGTGGTGGCTGGAAGATGCTCCTGGGCTGGCCGTGACACACAGACCTTGGCATCTTGCAGCAGACTGATGGTTAGGTCTCAGAAGAGTGTGTCCCACAAGAAGAGTATGTTTCCACCATTGCCTCTTGATCATATATTGTTCCAACAATTTGTGGCTAACCTTGTGGAGAATGGGAATCCCAGAACACTTGATTGTGCTCATGCAAAACCTAAATTCAGACCAGGAAATAGTCCTCAGAACAGAGCAAGGAAACATTAAATGGCTCAAAATCAGGAAAGGAGTGCATCAGGGATGTGTTCCATCCCCATAGTTTTCACTCTATATGCAGAACAGATCATTCGGCAGGCTAGGCTTTATGAGGAGGGATATGGCATCAGGATTAGAAGAAGACTCATCAAGAACCTGTGTTTTGTATATGATACAACCTGACTTGCCAAAACTGAGGACGCCCTAAAGTGCTTGCTGCAAAAAATGAAGAAGTAGAATTTTCAATATGGATTCAAGCTCAACATCAAAAAGACAAAGATTCTCACCACTGAACCAATTGGCCTCAACATGATAGATGGAGATGAGATTGAGGATAACAATTACAGTTTGCTATCTCCACAATTAACACTCTTGGCACCAGCAATCAGGAAATCAAAAGACAAATTGTACTTGAAAAATCTGCTGCCAGTGTCCTCTCTAGAGCACTGAGAAGCAATGATGTCAGTCTAGAGACTAAGGTGTGCCTGATTCAGGTTATGTTCTTCACAATTACTTCCTATGTATTCATAATGACTAAGGACGACTGAAGAAGAATCAATGCCTATGAATTGTGCTGCTGGAACAGAGTCTTGAAAGACCATAGACCACTGAGAAAACAAACAATCTGTCTTGGAGAGGGTGAAATCAAGTTTCTCCTTGAAGGCTAGGATTTTGAAGGTCCATCTCACATACTTTGGGCACATGGACAGAAGGGACAGGTCCATCTCACATACTTTGGGCACATGGACAGAAGGGACCACACCTTAGAGAAAGAGATCATGCTTGGAATGGTGGTAGGAAAGCTCAGTAGAGGAAGACTCCAGACGAAATGGATTGATACAGTAACTCACATGATGGAGATAGGTGTGTTGGAGTCAGTGAGACTGTTTCAGAACAGGGCAGGTTTCAGAACTGTTGTACATAGGGTCTCTTTGAGTTGAAGGTAACTTGGCAGCACGTAACAAGAACAACTCCCCATACTAACTGCCTTTCTGATTGTCCTTTTTCTTTTAACTCTTGCTTCCTGCTTTATTAATTTCTTTCCTAAAATTTTGGTAGAACTCTTCACTGCCATCTCCTGAGCGATGAACACTTAGGAATACGTGAAAACGATGCTCCTCTTCCAAACCTTATGGGGAACCATTCCCAGCTCCCCTAGTAGCACCCCCATCCGGCAGTAAGTAGCTATAGACACCTCTGGCCCTGCTTGCTTTAAGGTCTGAAATGGAGAAACAATGCCATGGTTCCCCCAGTCCTAAACCTCAGGCCTGCCCATGTCCTGAGAAGGCGACTTGATGACCAGATCCTGATAATGGCCTTGGCCTGATCACGTACTGACAGGACCCTTTCACCCAAAATTCCTGAGAAACTACCATCCCCTCTAAATCTCCCTAATGGCCCCTGTAAAAGGAAACTCCATCAGCTTTGCACGTCATTCTGGTCTTCTCTATGAGTGATCATCTCAGGTCACTTGTTAGTTTCTCAGGACCAGTTTCTTCCTCTCTCTCTCAACTGGTGTGTTGCAGTGTGTTTCAGTGAATTTTCTGAGGTTGCAAAGCAGTCAACATGTGCATTGAGAACCAATATAATGTAGGTTCAAGTCTACCCAGAGACACTTGGATGAAAACCTGAAGACATAAAGCTGAGCATCAGCCATTGAGAACCTGCAGGTCAGGGTCCGTCTCATAGCTGATACACTTTCTCACTAGCTTTTGGGGATCCCCGAATCAATAAGCTGGAGTTCTCTTTACTGTTGAGGTGCATTTTGTGTTGAGCTACGAACTAGAAGGTTGATCATTCAAGGCCACCAGCTGCTTGAGGGAAAATGATGCTGCTGTCTCTCTGCATAAAGAATTACAGCTTCAGGAATGAGAGGAAGCATAGTCCTAAATCAGAATTTACCCAGTGGTACTAGGGACTTGGGGTGACAGTCTTCTGAGGTGCTGGGACCCCAGTGAAAGCAATCCTGGCCATTCTCAGGAACTCTGAAGGACAGTAGGAGGGGCCTATCTCTTGAGGCAGGTGGACATTAGCATTCCCTAGACGCTCTCTAGATGAGTGTGTGTGCGTGCCTCTACTTGCTACACAGACATTTATATTTTAAATCAGATCTGTGATTTCCGCACCGGACCAAAAGCAAGTGCAGGGAATAAGACCCTGTCCTGGGAATAAGACACAGTCCTGGATTTTGCATAATGACTTCCCTGTGTGAACCCAGTGGGGTGGGCTACAGGGTAGTGTGGTTTGGGGAGCCTTCAAATCACCCATTTCCTCTCTGAGGTACCAATAGAGAGTGAAGAGTTTTCCAGATTTTTATTACTGGATTTTGGGTTTTTATTATTGGAATAAATCTCCACCTTCATATATCTGCATATGTTTACAAAGTTTGAATCTGCTTCTGGCCTCAGATAACCCACTCTAGGCTGTAATGAGGCCACACTTTGTTTTCTCTCTGAATAAATGAAACCCAGAATTATCCAACATCTGCAAAACTCATGCTACACCCTACCACCTCCCTCGCTCTTGTCTTTTCCAGAGCAAAAACAAATTTGTCATTTTCTCTGTTGACCATATTTTGGAAATACCTAAAGGAATACTTTTTTGCTAGAAAGTGAACATTATGCTTTGAGATATCTCATTCTAAAGGTTTTTAATGGTTTTTATAGAGTAACTAAATTAATCTCTGTGGGATGATTGGTTCCAAGAATGAAGAGGGAGTCAGAGGCCCTGTCCTGAGTTCCCCACTCCTGCCTTTCTGGTGTCATCAGATGAAATTGCCCAGACTTTCCTCACTGAGAACTTTGTTTTCTAAGTGTTGTTGTTTTTGTGCTATTCATTGGAAACTGACTGTAGAGCTGACCTTCCAGTGGATTGCCAGAGGCAGTTAATCACACTGGAAGAGATTGCCCATCCTTCTCCAGGGGAGAAACTGGTGGATTCGAACCACATGCCTTCAGGACTGCAGCACAGATTCTACCCCTAATCGACCAGAACTCCCTAGTTTAAGAGTATAGAAATCTAATGAGAGGATTTGTTGGAATGTAGGCCTATTAAGAATATAGCCTTCCATATGGATTTCATCTCAACATTGTTTTTGTTGTTGTTGTTATGTGCCTTTGAGTCGCTTGCGACTCATAGCCACCCTATGTACAACAGCCCTAAAAACTCTGCTCTGTCCTGTGCCAATCACACTGTCTCCGACAAACCCA
>NW_006400125.1:186873-188268 GCF_000299155.1 Elephantulus edwardii
ATCCAGGGCAGCATCTGTTAGCTGAGATATGTCAATTGGTATACCATCTATTCCTGGAGTCTTATTTTTTGCCATTTCGTTCAAACCAGCCTGAACTTCTTCTTTCATCACCATAGGCTCTTGCTCATATATTGTTTCATGAAATTCTTCTGTGTCTTCCAATTCCTTTCGATACAGTGACTCAGTATATGCTTTCCATCTTCTTTTAATACTTCGTGGATCATTTAACATTCTGCCTAAAGCATCCTTGATTATAGCAACTCGAGCAACATTAAGCAAACAAAAACTCTTACATCTGGACTGACAGACATCATCATGATAGATGGAGAAAATATTGAAGTTGTAAATTATTTCATCTCATTTGGATCCACAATTAACACTCTTGGTACCAACAGTCAGGAAATAAGGAGATACATTGAACTAGGAAAGTCTACAGTCTCCAAATCATTAAGGAGCAGTAACATGAGTTGGAGGACTAAGGTGTTTCTGATTCAGGCCATAGTCTTTACGATCACTTGCTATGCTTCTGAGAGCTGGAAAATGCATAAGGGTGATGGAAGAATTGATGCCTTTGAGCTGTGGTATTGGAAAAGAGTAGTGAACCTCCATGGACTGCCAAACAAACAGATATGTTTGGAGAAAGTGTAGCCAGAGGGCTCTTCGGAGACAGAATGTTGAAGCTTCATCTCATGTATTTTGGGCATGTTATTAGGAAAGGCTATTCTTTGTAGAAGGACATTATTCTTGGAAAGGTCAAAGAGAGAAAGAACCTCAACTAGGTGGATTGACACAGTGATTTCCACAATAGGTTCTAGTGTGTTAGGAGGTGTGATGATATCTCCTGATAGGCAGGGTTCAGATTTGTTGTTCAGAGGATTATTATAGGTTATACTTGACTTGATGGAACCTAACAACAACAGGTCTATTAAACTACTTAAAATTACAACCAAGAAAATTCTGTCGGAAAGTTCTCCTCAGTAACACACGTGGTTGCTATGAGTGAGAATCCACTTAATGGTGCATGATAACAACTGTAATAAAAACATAAAATACACGTTGTTAAAGTTGTACAGAATTATAGAATTGGTTCTGATTTCCTGCGGTTCAATGTGCAATACATTGTGCTTAACCTTAAAGAGAATGGGAATCTCACGTGATTGTGCTTAGGCGACACCTATAATTGGACCTGGAAGTAGTCCACAGAACAGAGCAGGAAAACACTGCATGGTTCAAAATCAGGAAAGGAATGTGTCAGGGATACATCCTGTCTCCATACGTTTTCAATCTATATGCAGACAGATCATTTGGGATGCTGGGCTTTATGAGGCGAAATGTCACATCAGGGTTGGAAGGAGACCCATCAACAACCTAGGTTATGCAGATGACACAACCTTG